>NC_050573.1:29049386-29327982 GCF_011100635.1 Trichosurus vulpecula | reverse complement strand
TCTTGGCTCCACCCTCCCAGTGTTCAAGATTTTAAAAAATGATTATGGTTTAAGTCAAAGATCTCCATCGGAAATAAAAGTATTGCCCCCTCCTTGCCCTGGCTAATATTGGCTTTGCCACTAACTCATTGTGTGATCATGAATCCAGCTCCTGCCTCTCTCTGGGCCTCGATGCCTCATCTGAAGTATAACCTTGGACTGGATGGTATCACAAGGCCCTTTTGCAGCTCTTGAGTTGTGTGACAAAGATGACAACCAGGGAATGAAGATGGAGCCAATGCACACCATAAGGAAGCCACCATTCTACCTTCTAGGAAGCCCTCGTGCCCCCCAAAGGAGTAGGGACTCATCACTGCCAGTTCTCTGTATCTGCCATTTCCCCAACTTAGGGAAGAAAGCCTATTTCTGGGCCTCAGTGTTTGTGTATGTATGTGTGTGTGTAAGCGTATGTAAGTGTGTGTGTGTGTTTGCCTCAGTGTCCTCACCTGTAAAATGGATATGTTAATAGTACATCTTCCCAACACTCCTAGATGGAGTCCTGGCCCCCACCCAGCTCCTGTGCCCCTCCCATACTCTCTGCGGGTCATTTCTTCTATGAGATTGTCTATAAATAGACACTCGGTGACACGCCCACTCCACTAGCATCCTCTTCTGTCCCCACCTCCCATGCTTGTTCACCCTCCCCCACCTGCCTCCATCCTTAAAAACAGATGCCAAGTTGCAATCAGACTGCAATTTGAGCTGCCCCAGGCACACTGGGCACATCGACTGGCTGAGCACCATTTAGGGAGCCAACTACTGCCCTGGCATTTCCCCAAGATTGCGATTGCAAGTTAATGGGACATCAATTGGTTGTTAAAAACACTAATTGACACTAAATAGGTGATGTTATCACATAACTTACTAGAGGCACCCATTCTTTTATTTCCTTTTTCCCCTCTGCCACTATTGTTTTTAAATGAGTGCTTTGAAGTGACCTTGGGCTAGTCAATCAACCAATTGGCAACCCATAAACATTGATTAAACACCTAGTGTATGCCAGGCATTGTGCTGAGTGGTGGAAGTCACTTCCCCCCTCCTAGCATCAGCATCCACATCTGTAAAATGGGGATAAGGGTGGACTGGGAGCCTCTGAGGTCCTTTCCACTCGATCAATGAGCTGAACCCTCAGCAGAGTCCTCCTCTGATGCCCTTGTGGTTGGCATGGGCTTAGGGACAAATGGATTATCCTGGATGGCCTCGGAAGCCCCTTTCAACTCCAAGACCTTGTGATCTGGGAAGACTTTGCCAGGGTAGCACAAGATGTGTCAGGGCTTGCCAAGCTTGAGAGGCTTTGGGTATTGGCCCAGTGATGGAGGCTGAGTACATGCATGTCTGTTATCTAAGGACCATGTTGGCTAAGTTCAGAGGAGGAAGAGGAGGATAGTATTTGTCCAATGCTTTAAGGTTTGCAAAACACTTTACGTGTTATTTCATTTGATCATCACATCACTCCTGGAAGGCAGGTACTATTATAATATCCATTTTACAGATGAAGAAACTGAGGCAAACAGCAGTTAAGGAACTTACCAGGGTTGCACAGCTAATAAGTATCTGAGGTCAGACTTGTACTCAGGCTTGTCCTAACTCTCAGTCTACCTCTCTTTGTCTAAGCCACCCATCTAGGATCAAAAGCTGAAAGTGACCTTGGAGTCCATCTTTTCTACTCTCATTCATTTTAAAAATAAAGAAACTGAGACTCATAATCTTAAGTGACTTACCTAAGGCCATAGGGATCTGGAATGTACCTTAAAAGGCATCTAGTCCATCACAGCCCCCCACCTTATTTTACAGATGAGAAAACTGAGGCATAGTGATGTGAAGTGTATCTCCCATGGCTGCACAGGCAGTAAGCGTTGGAGGAAGAATATGAACCCAGATATAAAACCAGAAAAAATGTCAAACTTCATAGGCATGGTGCTCACATACACACATACATATGATCACATGCACACAAATACATACAACACACAGAGGGCTCATCAATAAGCTTTTTTTCTCAGTTGGGGAGGCCAAGCTAAGTCCTAAGGAGAGGAGAACCAATGTCCTGGGCAGCTTATTGGTGTGGGATTTTGAATTCTGGGGTGGTACAAATCGCCCTCTCTCCCAGCTAAGGTGGGGTTGTGGGGGATGTGTGTGCAGGAAAAGGCTCCTAATTCCTGAGTTAAGTACTCCACATAGAACCTAGAGACAGTCTACATAACAAGCTCATCTGTTGAACAGGTATTAGGTTAAATGGCCACTGCCATATGGGCTTCTCATAGCTATGCCAAGTACGGCCATAAATTCAGCTGACTTCTAGTACTAGTGGATCAGCTTCCTACAGCCTGCTCAGCCTCCCGTTGTGAGTCAGCTTCTCAAGTTCAGTTGGGAAGAGATAGAGAGAAGGAAGGGGGAGGAGGGAGATAGAGAAAATAAAAAGAGGGAGAAAACAAAAGAGAGAAGAGAATGAGTTAGTGAGAGAGAGAGGGACAGAGAAGGAGAGAGAGAGACAGAGAAGGGGAGAGAGAGAGAGAGAGAGAGAGAGAGAGAGGTTGAGGCCTACTCTGGGCTTCCAAACAGCATGATTAAGGGACAGACTGAGGCAGCCTCCATGGACCCTCAGGATGCCTGGTGCTACTGTCACCCCATCAGCGGGCTGGAAAGGAAGGGCGCCTGGGTGGGCAGAAGGCTCTAATGGAGGGGGTGGGTGGGAATAGCTTGAAGGAGTGCAGGAGCTGGCTGGTCCGACACTCTAATGAGGGCCCTCGGCACACTTAGGTCAGCTTGTTAGAAAGAATAAGCTGGCACCGGGAGGACGCGGGGAGCCACAGATGGAGACAGGGAAATGGCTCTTTGGGGGCCCTGGCGGTGCCTTGTGAGCCCCAAGGGGGCCTGGGTGGCCAGGCTTCTCCTGCCCTCCTTCCCTCTTAAAACCCATTACCTGCCTTTGATTTCGGAGCTGGGAGTTGGGGAGATGGGAAGATGGGAGGGGGCATCAGAGGGAAGGAAGAGTGTGTCTCAGCTCATTGGCTTCTGGCTTCATCAGCACAGGTCTGGTCCTGGGGATCAATGCCTCTGCCTATGGGTTTTTCCTCCCCTTAACCAGAATGTGGGCGCCAGGCTCACAACAGACCCTCAAGAGCTGTCAATCGAAGCTCATGAAATATTCACCGAGTTGAATCTCCTTCGGGGAGCTGCCCAGACCCCGAAATGGGACTGAACAGCCTTTGTGAACTTGTAAAGGATGGATTGAGAGTTTGGTGGAGAGATGGAGAAAACAGACAAGAAAGAGGTGTCGGGAGCTACAGACACCAGAGAAAAATAATTCGACAGCCCACTTAGGAAGAAAATGCTTCTATTAATAATACTAATTAACATTTGCATTTAGATAGGCAGTTTAGTATAATGGATAGGGCACTGAGCTTACCTTCATGAAAATCTGGGTTCAAATCCTTCCTTTGACACTTAGTAGCTAGCTATGCGACACTGGACAATTCATTTAATCTCCCTATGCCTCAGTTTCCTCATCTGTAAAAGCAAGAAAGTTGGACCTGATGGGCCCTAAGGTCCCTTCTAGGTGGAAATCTGTGTGCCTCTATTCTATGATCCTATAAACTCTGAGGTCTGCAAAATACTGCCCATCTATCATCTCATTGGATGGTCATTCACACCTGCAGGTTTTCTGGATAAGGAAACAGACACTGATAGATTGACTCCCTCAGAATCACATAACTAGTAAGTGTAGTAGACAGAATTCGAACTCACTTCTTCTGCCTTCAAGTTCAACACTCCTTCCACCACACCAAGCTGCCTTTTCTAAGTCAAATCAACCAGCATTTACTTAGTGTCTCCAAGCACTATGCTAAGTTCTGGGGATGCAAAAAAAAAAAAGACCAAAAAACTGTCTTTTCTCTCAAGGATTTCATAATCTAATTGAAGAAGACAACATTCAAACAACTATAGACAAATGAGATACAGGACAAAATAAATCAGAGGTAATTATATTTGTATCCCGAGCACATAGTAGGTTTCCTTGGGCAAGTATGTGATGAGAAAATCTTCAGTGAGAATCAATACTCAAAAGCTACAACAGGATTCATACTAACAGAAACTTAGCATGTAATAAACAGGGAAATGCCTTCATCAGGATAGTGGAAAGGCTGGCTGGATTGAAATCAGAAGACCCGGGTTAGAATTCCAGCTCTGAAATTTGCTCCCTCTCTGACCCTGAACAGCTCAGTGCCTCTGGACTCATCTTTCCCCATCTCCAAAATGAGAGGGTTGGACATTATGATCCCTCCAGCTCTCAATCTATGAGCCTTGCTCGGTATGGGCAATCAGAATCCCTGTTTTGCTTTGCTTTTTCCTATAGTAGCATTTATCAAGGAACCCTCTATGTTCTCATCTCAGATGACAATAACAACCTAATAACAATAACAAATCCGATTTCTGTATCATTTTACAGTTTACAGTATCTTTTGCTTACAGGAACTCTGTGTGGCAGATAGTATTCTCCATCTTGCAGATAAGGAAACAAGCTAACAACAACTAACATTTATGGAGCACCTACCATGTGCCAGGCACTTTACTATTACTATCTCTTTCGGTCCTCACAACAACCCAGGGAGATCATAATGTTATAATCCCCATTTTACAGCTGAGGAAACGGAGTCACATAAGGTTAAGTGATTTGCATAAGGTCACAGAGTAAGTGCTTAAAGCTGGATTCAAATAATAATGATGATGGTGATGATGATAAATAACCAGTCACTGTGCTAAGTGCTTTACAATTAACACCTAATTTGATCCTCACAACAACCCTTGGAGGTAGATGGTATTATTATCCCCATTTTATAGCTGAGGAAACTGAGGCAAACAAGGTTAAATGACTTACCTAAGGTCACACAGCTACTAAGTGCCTAAAGCTGGATTTGAATAATAATAAATAAGATCTATATATTTATATTGTATTATATTTATATAAGATATATATTTATATCACATATAAATATATATATATATATTTATACTATGTGCCAAGCATTGCGCTAAGCATTTAAAATTATCTAATTTGATCCTCACAACAACCCTGGGAGGTAGAAGCACTTATTATCTTCATTTTACAGATAAGGAAACTAAGGCAACAGGGTTAAGTGACTTGCTCAGAATGACAGAACTAGTAAGTACCTGAGGCAGTATTTGAACTCAGGTCTTCCTGACTTGAGGCCCGGTGCTCTATCCACCGAGCCACCTAGCTGCCTAAAAAGTGAAACGATACCTTAGGTTCTGAGGTATAGAGAGGAAGAGATCTTAGAGGTCATAGGTCCAACCCTCTCATTTTACGGTTGAGTAAACTGAGACCCAGAGACTTTAAGCAACTTGTTCAAGGTCATACATACTGAGAAGTGGCTGAGTAAGGATTCAAACTCAGGTCTTGTGACTCCAAAACCATTCCCTCTTCCCGCTGCCCTGCTGCACTACCATAGCCCGTAGTAGAGATGGGATTCATAAAAAGTCTCCTAATTCCAAGTCCAAACTCAATGCTCCCTCAATACATGCATGCTCATTTTTTTTCCTTTCATAACAATTGGACTTATTTGCATAGTTTCTAAAATGATTCCTTTTTTCCCAAAAAATTGAAATTGAAAATTCTTTTCTAACTTCCTTCATTATTGTCCTTCATACTCCAAGAGGACTGAAATAACATCACGATGTCACCGTCAATCTACAGTGTTCCCAGCTGTGACTGATCAGACCAAGATGACCTCAGAAGGCTCTTCCACAGGCCGGACACAAATAGTACATTCTAACTCCCATCAACCATTTGGAAGGAAAAGAGTGAAAAGTCGAGGTGAATGAATAAAATATTAATCAGCCTGAATTGTGAGAATGACAGTTTAGAAAATGAACTCCCAGGCCAGTTTTGAGGAAGATTTCTACTTAAAGAATGTGGTCTCCAGGATGCTTCCCAAAGGATTCAAGACAAAGACTGGACCAGTGAGAGAACTGGCCACCAAATACTTTGCCTTCTAGGAGAAGGATCAGGGTCTTGACCCAACCCGACAGCCTGTGTAGCTTTGGAGAGAATGGTTGAAGCCTTGAACTCGATTTAAACCTCCATTGGGAAGGAGACTGGGATTAAGCTACACTTTGATTTCTTTTGTTCTTGGGGACATCTTGGGTCCTACACATATGACTGAAGCTTAGCATCATGACTGGCACAGAGTAGGTGCTTATGTTTTGTTGACTGACAGAAGCCAAAGCTAGATAGGTTTGGATAGACCAGCTATTGACCTTCTCTTTCCTCTTCTTCCACAATCTTTTCCCATAATCCTAGCCATGTCTAGTTAAAAAGCCTTGTGTGTGCGTGCACGCACGCACACACACACACACACACACACACACACACACACACACCCTCCCTGGCTAACTATAAAACAAGCACTCTCTGCTTAGAGGACTTCTCTGCATGGTAAGGGACTAAGAGAGTTTTCAGGGGTGGTATTTGCTGTGGTCAGTCAGCAAGGTTGGAACATGAGCACATGTTACATTTTTTAGTCCCATTCCACAAACACTCATTAAGTGCCTTCTGTGTGCAGAACAGAGAGATGGATCGCTACCATAGACTATGTGTGTGATATCCTGGAGAGGCTGGAGGGTGAGAAGCAACCTGGGCTCAAATTCCAGCGTTGACGCTTGACGTTTCCATGAGGGTGACTCACTTTACCAAGCCTGTTTCTTCATCTGTTAATCCAGAGTGAGGGTACTTGCATGGCCTACCTTATGGGCCTGTTGAATGAGATGTTATTCTCATCACTTTTCTTCTCTCTTTGAATATGATCTTTTCCCACTCATCCTAATTTCCACCGTCAGAACCACCCCTTTTTTATTTTTGTTTTTTAACTTGTGAAATAAACAGGTAGTGAAGTGAGATGGAGTGTTGGATTTGAAGTCAAAAAGAGTTGGGTTCAAATCCAGCCTCAGGCACTGACTAGCTACATGATCCTGGGCAAGTTACAAAAAAGAAAAAAAAATCTCTGCCTGCCTGTTTCCTCGTCTGAAAAATGAGAATGACAATGGTACCTACCTCTCAAAGTTGTTGTGAAGGTAAACTGAGTTAACCTACATAGAAGAGTGTTTTGCAAACCTTTAAGTGTTATGTAAATGCTGTTATTATCAGCTCTTATGACTCCTTTTATTGCTCTTTTTCCAGCCAATATCAGTCAGTCATTCAACAAATATTTATTAAATAGCTACTTCCTTGAGAGGCCCTGTGTCAGAAGCTGATGATTTGTTGTTGTCATTCAGTCATTTGTCAGTCATGCCTGACTCTTCATGACTCCATCTGGGGTTTTCTTCACAAGGATACTGGAGTGGTTGGCCACTTCCTTCTCCAGCTCATATTATGGATAAGGAAACTGAGGCAAACAGGGTGAAGTGACTTGCCCAGGGTCACACAGCCAGTAAGCATCTGAAATTGGATTTGAACTCAGGAAGATGAGTCTGCTGGACTCCAGACCCAGCTCTCTAACCACTGTGCCCCTTAGCCACCCCCCAATGTCAATGCTAACCATTATTATTAGCCTTATGGCCCCTTTCATCACTCTTTTCCAGATAATATCAGTCATTCAACAAACATTTATTAAACACCTACTTCTGGGAGAGGCCCTGTGTCAGATGATGCAAATACATAAATTACAATAATAGAAATGATCGATCTGTCACTTTGAGGTCTGTAAAGCACTTTCCATGTCTCGCTTATTTCATTTAATCCTCACAATAACCCTCTGTAAAGTAGGTTCTAATATTATCTCTATTTTCCACATAGGAGATAGGAGTGAAGTGACTTGCCAAAGTCACTTATCTGAGGCAGGATTCGAACTCAGGTCTTCCTGCCTAAAGTCCAGCACTATATCTACCACATCCCCTAGGTGCCTCATGAAACCAGACTTGCCCTCAGGGAGCTTACGGGCTATAGAGAGAAGCAACGTGCTCTCACAGAAATTCGTACATTGCATTTTCTCATCTCTAAAATCAGGGGATTGAACTAGAGTCTCCGGCCTTCATATGACAGACAGATATTAAATGCATGCAATGAATGTTCTTTAATGCCTGCTCCAGGAATGAAGCTCCAAAGCCTCTCTCAGCTCTAAGGCTTTCCAGTTGAGCTCTCTCAATCCAATTTGTGAGCAGGGATGGTGGGAAGAGAATGAGACTGGACCAAACCTGGGTTCAGATACTGCCTCTAAACATCACTTGTGTTACCCTGGGAAAGACTTGTTTTAAAAAACTTCTTTGGGCCTCAGTTTCTTCATCTGTAAAAGGGGGGGTTGGGCTACGTGTCAATCACCAAGCATTTATCAGGCACTTACTAGGGGGCCAAGCCCAGAGCTTAGTGACACAAAGAAAGACAGAACGGTCCCTGACCTTGAGGACCTCACATTCTAATGAGGAAGACAACATGTAAATAATGGGTCCAGCAGATAGAGCACCAGGCTGAACCTGGAAGCATCAGGGAAGAACTGAGTTCAAATCCAGACACTTCCTAGCCATATGATCCTGTACAAGTCACTTAACTGCTGCCTGCTTCAGTTTCTTCATGTGTAAACTACGGATAATAACAGCACCTCTCCCAAAGTTTTTGTGAGGTTCAAATAAGGTAATATTCATACAGTCCTTTGCAAACTTTATAGCACTGTATAAATGCTAGCTAGGTTCATGCTATGGATAGGCAGGCAGGTAGATAGATACACACATATGTTGCAATATAATATACACATACAAACATATGTGTGTGCATGTATGAGAAGGCATGGGGCTAAAGGAGCTTCCAGGTATGATATTTGTGGTGATCACTTAGTATGTCCCTAAGGTTAGAACATGGGCACATTCCACATTTTTTCAGAGTAGGTGGAACACAATGAAAAGGAATGGCACCAATAGCTGGGGGGAAGGGGAAAGGCCCCCTACAAGAGGATTGGTCTGGAGTCTTGCCAGGAAAGCTAAAGGGGTGGGCCAAGGCAAGCAGGGAAAGATTGCCAAGCACAGGGGGCATTGGGTGCCAAAGTCCCTTGTAGCTCTACGTCTGGGGTCCCATCAAATGAAATAATGCCTTTTTGCTGTATCTTGAGCAAAGCTATGCTTCAGAGTGTTGCCCAATGTAGACAGGAGCCAATCAGAACATCAGAGAATCCCCTCCTCAAAATACAGGAAAGGGGTCATCCAGCCTTAGCTTAAAGACCTTCTCCTCTAACTGACTCTCAAAAACCAACTAAACATTTAAACCTCAGACATCACCAAAATGCTACAAATCAGGCCTTGATTTATTGTTTTGTTGATTGTCTAACCATCAGAAAAGGATAGAGAATAATGCAGATTAAATTTAAAAGTGTGCCATGGGTACTTTTTCTTTTTTCGAGAGTAAGTTGTTAAACATTTACCAACACGGGACTTCCAGGGGCAGAGCCAAGATGGCGGCTGGAAAGCAGGGACTAGCGTGAGCTCCCCGCCGAGTCCCTCCAAAAACCTATAAAAAATGGCTCTGAACCAATTCTAGAACTACAGAACCCAAAAAACAGCAGAGGGAAGCAGGGCTCCAGGACAGCCTGGATGGTCTCTTGGTGAGGTCTATCCCACACGAAGCTGGGAGCTGGGAGCAGAGCAGAGCTCAGCGTGAGCGGCTCGGACCAACCAGACCAGGAGCCGAGCAGAGCGGGCCCTAGCGCCCTGAATCAGCGAGCTGCGGCAGTTACCAGACCCCTCGACCCACAAACACCAAAGACAGTGGAGAAGGTTAGTGGGAAAAGCTGAGGGAGTGGAAGGAGTTCGTGGTTCAGCCACTGCCCCCAGGGCAGCAGAGGTGGGGCAGCTACAGCTGCTGTTGCTTCCAGCCCCAGGCCCACCTGGTGGGAGGAATTAAGTGGCAGATCAGAGCAGGAGTGCACAGCCTGCTGAAGATCTAAGCCCAGTCCAGGTTGGGGGTTCTTGGGGAAGGAGGAGTGCTAGTGTAGCAGAGCTGGCGCATCCGCCACAAACGTGGAACATAGAACTCTTTAGTCTACAAGCAGTCATACCCCGCTGAAAAACTCAACGGTCAAGTTAGTTGGTTGGGAATATGGCCAGGAAGCGAAAACACACCCAGATTCAGTCTCAGACTTTGGATTCTTTCTTTGGTGACAAAGAAGACCAAAACATACAGACAGAAGAAGTCAACAAAGTCAAAGGGCCTACATCAAAAGCCTCCAAGAAAAACATGAACTGGCCCCAGGCCATAGAAGAACTCAAAAAGGATTTGGACAAGCAAGTTAGAGAAGTAGAGGAAAAATTGGGAAGAGAAATGAGAAGGATGTGAGAAAACCATGAAAAACAAGTCAATGACTTGCTAAAGGAGACCCAAAAAAATACTGAAAAATACACTGAAGAAAACAACACCTTAAAAAGTAGACTAACTCAAATGGCAAAACAGCTCCAAAAAGCCAATGAGGAGAAGAATGCCTTGAAAGGCAGAATTAGCCAAATGGAAAAGGAGGTCCAAAAGATCCCTGAAGGAATTACTACCTTAAAAATTAGATTGGAGCAAGTGGAAGCTAGTGACTTTAGGAGAAATCAGGATATTATAAAACAGAACCAGAGGAATGAAAAAATGGAAGACAATGTGAAATATCTCCTTGGAAAAACCACTGACCTGGAAAATAGGTCCAGGAGAGATAATTTAAAAATTATTGGACTACCTGAAAGCCATGATCAAAAAAAGAGCCTAGATATCATCTTTCAAGCAATTATCAAGGAGAACTTCCCTGATATTCTAGAGCCACAGGGCAAAATAGAAATTGAAAGAATCCATTGATCGCCTCCTCAAATAGATCCCCAAAAGAAATCTCCTAGGAATATTGTCACCAAATTCCAGAGCTCCCAGATCAAGGAGAAAATACTGCAAGCCGCCAGAAAGAAACAATTTGAGTATTGTGGAAACCCAATCAGAATAACCCAAGATCTGGCAGCCTCTACATTAAGAGATCGAAGGGCTTGGAATACGATATTCCGGAGGTCAATGGAGCTAGGACGAAAACCAAGAATCACCTACCCAGCAAAACTGAGTATCATGCTCCAAGGCAAAATATGGATTTTCAATAAAATAGAGGACTTTCAAGCTTTCTCAGTGAAAAGACCAGAGCTGGATAGAAAATTTGACTTTCAAACACAAGAATCAAGAGAAGCATGAAAAGGTAAACAAGAAAGATAAATTATAAGGGACTTACTAAAGTTGAACTGTTTTGTTTACATTCCTACATAGAAAGATGATGTGTATGATTCATGAGACCTAAATATCATAGTAGCTGAAAGGAATATGCATATATATATATATATATATGTTTGTGTGTATATATATATAAGTGAATGTGCATGTATTTATATATGTATGTGTATATATATATATATATATGTATATATATACAGAGAGAGAGAGAGAGAGAGAGGACACAGGGTGAGCTGAAGATGAAGGGAAGATATCTAAAAGAAATAAAATGAAATTAAGGGATGAGAGAGGAATATATTGAGAGAGGGAGATAGGGAGAGATAGAATAGGGTGGATTATCTCACATAAAGGTGGCAAGAGGAAGCAGTTCTGTGGGAGGAGGGGAGAGGGCAGGTGAGGGGGGAATGAGTGAATCTTGCTCTCATCAAATTTGGCCTGAGGAGGGAATACCATACATACTCAATTGGGAATCTTACCCCACATTAAAGAAGAGGGAAGAAGATAAAAAAAAAAAGGGAGGATGATGGAGGGGAGGGCAGATGGGGGTGGAGGTAATCAAAAACAAACACTTTGGAAAGGGGACAGGGTCAAGGGAGAAAATTCAATAAAGGGGGATGGGTTGGGAAGGAGCAAAATATAGTTAGACTTTCACAACATGAGTATTGTGGAAGGGTTATACATAATGATACACATGTGGCCTATGTTGAATTGCTTGACTTCTTAGGGAGGGTGGGTGGGAAGGGAAGAGAGGAGAGAATTTGGAACTCAAAGTTTTAAAAACAGATGTTCAAAAACAAAAAAAAGTTTTTGCATGCAACTAGAAAATAAGATACACACACAATGGGGTGTAGAAATTTATCTTGCCCTACAAGAAAGGAAGGGAAAAGGGGACAGGAGGGGAGTGCAGTGACAGAAGGGAGGACTGAACGGGGAACAGGGCAACCAGAATATACGTCATCTTGGAACGGGGGGGAGGGCAGAAATGGGGAGAAAATTTGTAATTCAAACTCTTGTGAAAATCAATGCTGAAAACTAAATATATTAAATAAATAAATTTAAAAGAAGAAAAGACATTTACCAACACACCTCTGGGGGCCCATCACGGTGTCTTCCAAGGTAGCCCATTCTATTCAGGGAATGGCTAGGAACTTTTCCCTTCCATCAAACCCAAAATTTGCCTCTTTGCACCCCCATCTCACCCCATATCTAGTTCTGCCTTCTGGAGCCAGCCCTTCAGATACTTGGATATGGCTAGAGTGGCCTCCCTAAGTCTTTCCTTCTCCAGGCTCACCATTTTTAATTCCTCCAGGGTCCTGTGGTTTTGCTCTGTTGTTTCTGTGACTTGTGCTACTTGGCTTGAAGATAAATTCTTGTTTATTCTTGCCAATGGGACAAAAGGATAACCTGGATGAATGTAATCCTCGGATAATCTCCAGACTCATTTTTAGCCAATAATCCAAAGGGGAATAGAGTGCTCAATGAATCTATCTATCTATCTATCTATCTATCTGTCTGTCTGTCTGTCTCTGTCTATCTCTGTCTGTCCCTGTCTAACTCTATCTCTGTCTCTGTCTATCTCTATCTGTCTATCTCTATGTCTGTCTCTCTGTATCTGTATACATCTATCTCTGTCTATCTCTCTGTCTCTCTGTCTCTGTCTATCTGTATATCTCTATGACTATCTGTCTGTATTAGTCTATATCTGTCTGTCTGCCTCTATCTCCATCTATCTATCTCTATATCTGTATATAGCTCCTACTATGTGCCAGGCACTGTGCTAAGCTCTGGAGATAGAACTGAAGACAGAGAAGTTTTAATAATTTCACTCAACCCCCACTTCTTGCAGATGAGGAAATTGAGGCCCAAAGAGATTAATTACTTGTGAGAAGCCACCCATTAAGCAGCAGAGCTAGAATTCAAAGCCAAGTCCTCTGACTCCAAACTGGGTCTCCTCCCCATGACACCAGTCTATTCTTTCTTGGTCAGATAGCTGCTGAGTGGGAGCTTTCAGTTATTTCTGCTTTCTCATTGCCTGCCCATCTTCTGATGAAATTTCTCATACTATACTGACATATATGTGTATGTATATGTATGTATATGTGTGTAGTATATGTACATATATTACACATATAACATATTAGTGAGAAAGAGAGAGTCTATATGCCTATAATAAACCACTTAATTTTTCTTTGCTTTAGTTTCTTCAACTGTAGGTTTTCAGGAAAGCAGGGTGATGCAGTAGATAGAGCGCCAGACCTAAAGTCAGACTCCTCTTCCTGAGTTCAAATCTGGCCTCAGACATTAACTAGCTGGGTGTCTCTGGGCATGTCACTTCACCCTGTTTGCCTCAGTTTCCTCATACATAAAATGAGCTGGAGGAGGAAATGGCAAACTACTCCAGTATCTCTGCCAAGAAAACTCCAAATGGGGTCACCAAAAGTCAGACGTGACCGAAACGACTCAACACCAACAAGACAGGGGTTCATCTTTTTTGCTCTATTTCAGGAGGTTGTGTGAAGCTCAGTCTTGGACTGCCTGGTCCCAGCGGACACAACAAGGAAGTTCTAGAGAGACAGAGAAGATTTAAGGATCACAGCTTTAGAGCTAGAGGAGTCCTTCAAGGCCGTCCAGTCTAGCCCCAAATTTTACAGATTAGCCAACTGTGTCACAGGATGAAGAAATTACTTTCCGAAGATCATGCACTCTACAGAGTCAGGACTGAAACCCAGGTCCTCGGACTTTTTGTTTACCACTCCTGTCCCGAACCCCCCCCACCCCACCCCACCCCCAAAAAAAGCAAGAAGGAACCGCCGAGAGGCACTGGCCCTGGACCTCTGCCTTGGTGGCCTTTTAGTGAAGGGAGTGAAATCAGCTCCCCAGTCTAATAAAGTCTTGGGAGCAGCAGTACAATCAAGATGGCTCTTACTGGCCATGGTGCCATTTGCCTAATGAGCCCAGAGACGCCAGCGCTGGGGCTGCAGTCAATGTTAAATTAGAAGAGAGGGCTATCCGAAATGGACTGACTCCAGTGTAAACTGCCTTAAGTGTCTGCTTATTAAATCACACCACCACTTGGAGCCTTCCCTGCGGCCACATTGGGACTGTCTGCAATGAGGCCGACTTAAGGCCATCCCCTGGGAAGCAGGCTCAGGCTTCTGATCCAGAGAAAGAAAGGCAAACAATGAGGTCCAACCCAGAGATAATTCAATGGCCCTTATTCATGGAATGAGCTGGAAGATGGGAATGTCATGGCTGGGAGGGGCCTGAGAACAGGGGATGTCAGGGCTGGGAGGGCCCTTAGAACAAGGGATGTCAGAGCTGGGAGGGGCCTTACAGCAGGGAATGTCAGATCTGGGAAGGGCCTGAGAACAGGGAATATCAGAGCTAGGAGAGAGTTTAAACTAAGAATGTCAGGGCTGGTGGAGGGGGGGGCAGGGTCCTTAGAACAGGGGATGTCAGTGTTGGGAGGGGCCTTAAAACAGGAGATGTCAGAACTGGGAGGGATCTTAGAGATCATTCAGTCCAAGCACTCCATTTTACTGAAGCAGAAATCATAACTCATCCCTTAGATAGTGAGCGCCAGGTTTGGAATTGATTGTTTTCTTCACCCTTGGCCCACCCCTGTTGTTGGCCCACCCTTTGAGGTCCTGCTGAGCAGTATTCATGATCCCCAGGACCAATGTTTCCATAGCACTTTAAGGTTTGCTAAGCCCTTTACAAATACTGTATGCTCTCCCTCCTAAATGTGATCCTCACAACAAGCCTGGGAGGGAGGGGCTATTATTATCCCCATTGAACAAATAGGGAAAGGAAATAGAGGCAAAGTGACTTGCCCAGGGTGATACTGCCAGGAAGTATCTCAGGCTGTGTTTGAACTCAGGTCTTCCCGACTCCAGGTCCAATGCTCTATTTACTACGGCGGCACCTCGTAATAATAGCTCACATTTATACAGCACTTACTTTGCACCGGGTACTGTGATAAATGCCTTACAATTCTTATCTCGTTTGATCCTTACAACATCCCTGGAAGGTGGGTGCTATTATTATCTTCATTTTACAGCTGAGGGAACTGAGGCAAATGGAAGTGAAATGGCTTGGCTAAGGTCACACAGCTTGTAAGTACCTGAGGCTGGATTTGAACTCAGTTCTTTGAGACTCCAAGCTCAGCGCTCTGTGCACCATGGATGCCCCTTAAAGGTCACATGGGACACTCAGGCTTTTTTCTGCTATTGCTGAAGTTAGCTCCATCCTGCAACATAAACTTAGGGGAGTTGGAGGTGAAACCAAAGCTGTGATATCAGAACCTGGAACATAGATAACCTCCACTTTTGTTCATTTCTATCCTGAACTCAAAATGCGAGTGATAGATATAGCAAAGATTTGAGATACTACCACTCTGAAGATAACGAGATCTTAGATTTAGAAGAGACCTCAGGGCTCAAGCAACCTGTATAACGGGGTGGCCTAGAGCGACAGCTAGGTGGCGCCATAGTGGATAGAGTGCTTGGTCTAGACTAGAGTCAGGAATTACTTGAGCTCAAATCCATCCTTAGACACTAGCTGTGTGACCCTGGACAAGTCACTTAGCCCTGTTTGCCTCAGTTTCCTCATCTATAAAATGAGCTAGAGAAGGAAATGGCAAACCAGTCCAGTATCTCTGCCCTAGAAAACTCCACATGGGCTCACAGAGACACAGAGACTGAAGGACAACAATAAGAACATGGTGATTTTTAGTTGTTTTGAAAATCTCAGTGGTATAGAGGACAAAATGCTAAATTTCAGTTCTGTGTATTGCATTTTAGGAAGGGCAGGGAGAACCTCCCAAGAAGGACAACTGGGATAGTGAAAGACTTCTAGTCTAAGAGGTTTGGTTGGGGGAACTTGGAGAGAATGGACTAATGGGGATGTGAGGGTTGTCGTCTGGGACTCAAACCTTTTTTCATTTAGAAGAGGAGTTCTGATGGGCCCCAGGGGGGCAGAATGAGGAGACAAAGTTTAAAAACTTTAAGTTTGATGGAAGGAAAATTTCCCTCCTGTGAGAGCTGGCCAGCTCTCCAATGGGCAGCCGCTGTAGATGGTGGCTTTCCTCCCACTAGACATAGTGGGAGCCTGCCTTCCCCCCCAACACATACACATACACACTTAAAGCTCTTTATAATCGGAGTCCAACCCACTTTCCAGCCCAATTCCACATTCTTTTACCTCCTACTGTTGCATGCCAGACCCAGGGACCTGTTTGCTGCTGTCTGTATAGAAAGCTTCTGCACACACTCGTCCCCAGGCCTGGAATGCTCTCCCTCCTAAATTTGGTCCTATGGACAAAACTCTCTGCTTCCTTCCATTTAGGTTTAGCTCATGAGTCACCTTAGGATAAATCTTTTCCGATTCTCCCTCCATTAGTCAGCACTCTGTTCCAGTGAAATTGCTTAGTATATACTTTGTATATATTTTGTATCAATTTATCCCTGTACTCATTTGTTTCCCTCAGTAGAAGGTAAACTCCTGGAGGGCTGACACTAATAATATTTTTCTCTGGTCTTTTTTTAACAAACTTGAAAATACCAACAAACATGAAGGTTTTCACATACAAAGATCAGAAAAAGACAGTTGCATATGAAATTTTGAGTCTCTATTATATAAAACTATATGTGTGCATAGTACTACCATGCTAAATCCATTATATATAGAGAAAGCATGTATAATATACTATATATGTGTATGTATCTTTTAAAAAATGTTTTATTGATGCTGTCTTCTTCTTCCCACCTTCCTTCCTTCCTTTTTTCTTTCTTCCTTCCTTCCTCCCTTTCTTTCTTTCTTTCTTTCTTTCTTTCTTTCTTTCTTTCTTTCTTTCTTTCTTTCCATCTCTATTATTCCTGTCCATTCTACTTCCCATAAGTTTCCCCTCTCCTCTGAAAAAAATACAAATCCTCGTTTGTAAGAAATAAGAAAATCCAAGCAAAACAAATTTGCATATTGACCAGATCTCCTCTCTCTCTCTCCCTTCTCTCTCTCTCTCCTCTCTCTCTCTCTCTCTCTCTCCTCTCTCTCCATACACACACAAACACACAAATATATACATATATGTATATATACACACAGAGAGATATATAGAAATATATTCAGAGAGAGAAATGTTCTGCATATATATTTCTCTGTGTGTATGTGTATGTGTATATGTGGAGAAAGAGAGAGAGAGAGAGAGAGAGAGAGAGAGGTTTCATTCTTCATCTCTAGCCCATCACCTCTTTGCCAGGAGGTGGGAAGCATGTTTCCTTCTGAAGTCGGTCAGTCAGTAAACGTTAAGTGCCTACTATGTACCAGGCGTTGTGCTAAGCATTAGGGGTACAAATATATATGAAGGAGAAAGACAAGTTCCTGCCTTCAAGAGCTAATTGGATGTCAACTACAGGATGTTAATTACAATCTAATCAATTCACAAATTTTGTTAAGCACCTGCTGTATACCAGGTATTATGCTAGGTGCTGGAGATATAAAAACAAAGAATGCAACGATTCCTCCATGATTGGTAATTGCCTTGATTAAAGTTCTTAAATCTTTCCAATTTGTGCCCCAAAGAGTGTGCTGGTCACTGTCTCCTGGTTCTGCTCACTTGTCACTGCCTGGGTTCATAGGAGTCTTCCTAGGTATCTCTGAATCCAACCCTCTCATTATTTCTTAGGATGCGATGACATCCCATTATACCCAAACGTCATAGTTAGTTCACTGATTCATTTTTGTCTTTCTATCCTCAGCGTCCAGGTCTATTCCTGACTTTATTGACCATGTAAGTAGGTGTTTAATAAATATTTCCAATATTTATAGCAGTTCTTTTTGCGGCGACTAAGAATTGGAAATCTAAGGGATGCCCATCAACTGAGGTATATGATTGTGATGGAAAATTATTATGCTCTAAGAAATGACAAGCAGGATGATTTCAGGAAAAAACACTTACATGAACTGATGCATAATGAAGTGACCAGAACCAAGAGAACGTTGTACACAGTAACAGCAATGTTGTTGTTTTCTTTCTTTGAAGAGTTCTTCAAAGAACTGCTGATAACTTAGCCATTCTCAGTAATACAATGATCCAAGACCATCTCAAAGGATTAATGATGAAGCACACTATCCACCTCCAGAGAAAGAACTGATATTGTTTGAATACAGACTGAAGCACGCTATTTTCAATTTCTTCCATTTTTTCCCTTTTACTAGAGTCTTCTTGTACATGACTAATGTTTTGCATAATTGCACATGTATAACCTATATCTGATTGCTTACCATCTCAGAGAGCGGGGAGGGAGGGATAGAATTTGGAACTCGAAACTTTAAATAAAAATGTTTTTAAAAATAAATATTTGCTGATTCATCAATGAGCTGTGATCTGCCTCCCTAGAACTTTGCTCCCGCTCTGTCTGTTAAATCCCCACCAGCTCCAGGAATCATGGAATGTCAGGGTTAGAAGGTACTATGGGGCCTTGGGCATAAAGATTACATGAGTAGATTTGTTTCGTAAATTTCCCACATTTCCATTTTAGATGGAACTGCCCTGGTTTGGGCTTGTCTTTTTTTTTCTATAAAAAGGGCTAGAGTTTGGCGTGACATTGGCCGGATGTGCTCAGGTCAGAGTGAGAGGGGGTGTCCCAAATGGAAAACAAGCTTGTAGTAAATCAACTACAGTCTCAAGGTTTCCTTAACAGGCCAGCACAGTAAGTCCTGTGATTGTCAAGGATCCTTCTCTCACCAGCCCGAAGGATGGGCAGAATGGGGGTGGGAGGGGGGGAGAGGCAGGATTGGAGGGGGGTCCTGGGATTGTCATGACCTCCCAAACAAACCCAGCAGGAAACCAGTGACAGCAATCACCATGCCACCCCCTCAGCGGCCTCAAATTAGCCAACCTCCCCTGACCCAAGGAGGGCCAGAGGTGACCAACTCAGGGCTACAGGGCAGCCAGAGGAGGAAGTATTGGAGTGCCCCATTTCCTCTACTCCCATCTGCCTTGAGGGCCCAGTGGAAAGCGGGAGAGTCCACAGCTGGGGTGGCAAGCACCTGAACACTCTTGTCTAACAGAGGTTTGCTTATTAGGAATATCTGCAAAGTGTTAGTGAGCCCAGTGCTGGTGAAAGAAGGAGGATGGGGACAGGCAGCAGAGAGGAAGTGCTTGTTACTGGGGGCTATTGAACAATCAGGAAGGGTGAGGGGTGATCCCCCAGTGGAGGGGAGCCACGTGCTCATGAAGCCAGACCTCTGGAGATTCTAGTGGTCTCCAGGAAGGGGAGGCCCCTGGAGCTAGGAAGTCTCTGCTCATAAGACAAAACAGCTTGTCTGTGAAATGTGGGGGGCCAAGGGGACATTGGCTGCCTCTGTGGGAGAGAGGGAAAGGAAGAGGAGGGAAGGTGGCAAGGGGGCAACCTTGGTCAAGTGGGAAGACTGGGAAACAGAACCGAGTGTTTGCTATGGGTTCTGTCACTAACTAGAAACATGCAATTAGAATGTCAAAGCTGAGTAGGGCCTTAGAACAGAGAATGTCAGAGCTAGAAGGGATCTTAGTAGAGGGAAGGTCAGAACTAGGAGTTCTCTTAGAACAGAGAATGCCAGAGCAGGGAAGGGCTTGAGAACAGAGGATGTCAGAGCTGGGAGGGACCTTAGAACAGAAAAATGTCAGAGCTGAGAGGTGCCTTAGAACACAGAATGTCTGAGCAGGGAAGGGCCTGAGAATGGAGGATGTCAGAGCTGGAAGGGACCTGAGAACAAGGAAGGTCAGAACTAGGAGGGGCTTTAGCCCATGTTTGAGAAGGGGCACATAGCAACCTTTCTCTAGACTGCCCAAGAGGTCTAGGACTGGCAGAAATGCATTTGAATCTCTACCCAGAAGTCAACACTCATTCACTTCAAAGCTGAGGAAACCCTGAGAAGCCAAGTGGGCACCCTCAAGTCTCCCGGTAGGAGTATGACAAAATGGGGCCCAGGACCCAGATTTCTCTTCTCTCAAAGGAAGACTTTTCCCTAGATGACCTCCAAGGTTCTCTCCAGGGCCTCTTATTCTTTGTCTGCCTCACTGGGGTCAGATCAACCTAAGTACGAACATTATCTGGCTATGGGAGCAATGGACTGACTTCTTTGGAGTAGGGAGGGATGTTAGTGATCGCCCAGTCCCAGCCCTTCTTTTTTGCAGAAACCAAGAGGAAGGCAGTGATCACAATTCATCATGATGTCCAGCTTTGTCTCTTAACCTTTCTAACAGGAGAATGGTCATGAGATTGTAGCTCTAAAGCCTTAAGTGGGCTTCCAGTCGATCAAATCTTGCCATCTCATTCTTCAGATGGGTAAACAATGATTGAAAGGACTTAGGTGACTGTCCCACAACCACACAGCTAAAAAGTGTCTGGGGCAAGATTCGAACCCAGGTCTTCCCAGTTCCTAAGTCAATGCCCCATCAGGCCCTTAGCACATTGCTTGGCACAAAATAGTAATTGCTTACTCAATGTTTGTTGACTGACTGACATACTATCCATTATATTATCCAACAAAGGATTTGAATGACCAGATACTAAATGGGACAGGTGGCTTTGGAACTGTCCCCTTAGGCTGACACTAGATCCTCCTACCCTCAAAACAGCAGACTCTCCTGGTGGAAGGGAAGATCAGCCGTAGCTCACATTTTTACTAGTTATCTTAGAATTTACAACTCAGCCAATCAATCATCATTTATTCCACTCCTAAGCCCTGTGCTGCTTGTGCTGAGGATAGAAAGACAAAAATAGAACTGACTGTACCCTTGAGGAATTTACATTCCTTCAGGAAAAACACATATGTAAGTGTATGCAAAACAAATACAAGATACGTTTTCCTGGGGAAGACATAAACAAATGGGGTGGGGATCAAGGTTGGCTTCATGTAGTAGGTGGTGTGTGAGTTGAATCTTAAAGGAAACATGATTCTAAGAGGCACAGTTGATATGGGAGGGCATTTCAGGCATGCTAGCCTGGGCAAAGGCACAGAGGTGAGAGATTGTCTCTTTAATGAGATAATGAAATTCACAACTGTTTACAAAATATTGTCCTAGTCATCCACATGGGAAAAACCAAGTGGATATAGTCAGTCAACAAGCATTTATAAAGCACCTACTCCCGTGCCAAATGCTGAGTATTGAAAAGAAAGCTTCCCAACCCACCCACCCCTCAAAAAATGTACAATGTACGTAGTCAAGCTCACAAATATGCAGTTGTATGGAAAGCCCATTAATTTGGGGCATCAGTACCTAAAGCTTTGTCAGGTACTACAACTAGATAATGAGCTGGCCCCAGGATCTAACAGGAAGAAAAGAGAGAAGAGGATTTTTCTTGGACAACTGTGACCAGCTGTCCTCTGATGGAATGGTCTATGTTTTCAGAACCAACATCTCCCATTAAAGCTGTGGGGTTGTAAATTACAGAACACCATGTTCTTCAAAGAATCCAACTTCTCAGTGACATGAAGGGGCAATGATGAGTGCAGAGATCAAGAGACCATGGAATTTTACCGAGGAATAAAGATTCGTTTGTGAGAAGTCACATAAAACCAAGGACAGACGTCAAGGACATACATGAAGTTGGAGAGTCATGTAGCAAGAATGTGAGATAACAGAGGCACAGACAGAACATTTTAGTCAATGGTAGCCACCAAAAATAAATAAATGAATGAATTGACAGATAGATAAATAAAACAACTAAGGGAAGACCTCCAGTGTTTGGATAGATCTTCTATAAAGGGTTTTTGAAAGTACATAGACAAAATAAGGAGGAAGTGTTAAATAATGGTCACAGAGTCAATAGGGTCTGGGTTCAAATCCTACCTCAGACACTTACTAGTAGTGAGACCCTAGTTTCTATGGACATTAATTTCCTTCTTTACAAAATAGACTCAATAACTTCTGAAGAGGGCTGCTAGGTGGCACCATAGTGTACAGAACACCAGACCTGGACTCAGGGAGACTCATCTTCCTGAGTTCAAATCTGGCCTCAGACACTTACTAGCTGTGTGACCCTGAGCAAGTCACTTAGCCCAGTTGGCCTCAGTTTCCTCATCTTTCAGATGAACTAGAGAAGGAAATGGTAACCTCTCCAGTACCTATGCCAAGAAACCCCAACTAAGGTCATGGAAAGTCCGACACAACTGAAAACAGCTGAATGAAAACCTCTAAGGTGCCGTCTGGCTCCAAATCTATGAGTGTAAGGTCCTGGGGTTATGATTTCCCACAGCTGAAAGAGCATTCAAATCAACAGAGTGACAGGTCTGTCAAAACTTCATGCTAGAGTGGAGAAAGCCCTGGACCTAGAGCTGAGAGAGGCCGGAATTCAGCTCCTAGCTTTGTGAGAGCAGACAAATCACTTGATCTCTCTGAGTCTCAGTTTCCAGATCTGCGAAATGGGGATAATTATAACCATAGTCTATAACCTCACAGAGATGTTGCAAAGCTCAAATGAAATCACATAAACAGAATGTATTTTGTAAGCCTTAAAGCCACAGTGCAAAGGTCAGCTAATATCCTTTAAAACTTCCAAACCAGCAGAAAGCATTTGGAAAGAATGGCAGTCGTGAGCCAGGTACCCATGTGGCCATGCTGCCACCTGGTGGTGAGGGTGTCTCTGAAGCTCTAGAATAAAGATGAATGAGTGACTTCAGCCCCGAGCCTCCTGAGAATAATGATGAATGACTGGCAGGGAGATGGGTCTAGAGAGAAGTTGAAAGGTCAGTTGTCAAAAGTATCAAGATGGTCCCTGGAGTGGCTCTCCAATGAGAAGCAAAGACCAGCACAATCAGAAGGGGAATTATGGTGGTCCCTCTATTGTAATATTGAGTGAAGGCCTGGTAGAGAGAGAGCTGAACATGGAGGCAGAGGATCAGATTTCAAAACCCTGGCTCTCCTCTTTATTATCCATGGAAGTGTGGACAAACTGTCAATATATCTAATTATTTGGTTTCCTCATCAAATGAGATATTTGTAAAGTGCTTAGCATGGTGTCTGGCATAATGTAAGTGCTTAATAATCTCTTAATTAATTAATAATCTCTTCTTATCTGTAAAATGAAAGAGTTGAATCTAATGGCATGGGTGGTAACAGGGCTCATTGGAAAAAGCACCAAGCACAGAGTCAGCAGACCTGGGTTCAAATCTCTCCTGCTATGCTTGCTAATGGGTGGCCTTCAGCAAATCACTTAAGCTCCCCAGTCTTTGATTTCCTCATCTGTAAAATGAAGGGGTTGGACTAGATGTCCTAATGTGTAACCCTGAACACATCGCTTAATCTCTTAGTGCCCTAGGCAACTCTAAGACAATAAGGAGAGAAACTCTCCTCAGTAAAGAGAGTCTTTTCATCAGAGAGTTCCCCATAGCCATGAAATTAGAGCTCCAGTCCCTGTCTTTGTGATTCTCTGTACCTCAATTTCTTCATCTGTAAAATCAATTGATTGGTCTAGATGATCTCAGAGGATGTTTCCAGCTATGGATCTATGATCCTGGGTGGTACTGCCATGACTCTGATCTTAACTGGGCAATCAGGTGTTAGGAGTGTATGTGGAGAAAGGAGCCATGTTCTGCATGGCCCCAGAAGACAGAAACAAGAGCAATGGGCAGATTGGCAAAGAGGTAAGTTGATGCTGATTGTCAGGAAGAACAAGCTCATAATGAGAGTTCTCCCAGAGGAGTGAAATGGAATGCCTCGGGAGGTAGGCTCTCCTCCACTGGGGAATTTTTAGCAATGGCTGGACGAACAGCTGTCTAGTATGGGGTGTACTGGAAGACCACTGATGTCCCTGCTAACTCACAAATCCTGGGAGTCTATAATAACTCCCCTTCTTCCAAGGGAGGCATTTGCCCAGCGTCACCCAGCTAGTAAGTGTCAGGACTTGGATTTCAACCCCAATCTCTCCTAATTCCAAGTTCAAGCCTCTTCTCACAAAACCAAATCGTTTGATTCAGAGGGAGTTGGTTATACAGGTTTCTGCTTGGCTAGAGCAGTAGCAGAGATGAGGGATATATGACTACCTCCTACATTTTTCTTTGAAAGCACCCTAGATCTAGAGGGTGAGAGGCTCTGGGAAAGCTGGTAGGAGACCTAGGTGATCTGAATCAGTAGCCTTGAGCAGGTCACAGCTAGTGGCATCATTTCTGATGTGAGTGCCGGAGCAATAGTTAGGCCTGCAGACCCTCCAAATGAGCAGAGGCTTCTTGAGCTGTTTCCTAACCCCCCAGCTGAAGGCACTAGTAGAGATCCTCCCATCCAGTCTCTGGCCTACAGATAAGATCAGCCCTTCAAGTCACCCCACGGAGATAAGCATCTGTTTGACTGGTAAACATTCTCAGGGAAAGCGATTGCACAATCTTTTCTAGGATATCATTTGAAGAATGGGGCCATGTTCGAGCTGGTAATGTCAGTTAGAAGAGTCCAAGTGAATCGAGAAGAAAGGGTGGGGATCCAGAGGAAGGATGGCGATTTCTCCTAAGGAATCAAGTTAAAGCTCATGGAGGGGACCTGGGAGGTCATCTACTTTGGCCTCCTCTTTTCTCAGAGGAGGAAACTAGACCCGGAGCAAGGAAATGGCCTGCCCAGAGTCACATGAGTGGTGGATTGCAAAGCCAAGATTCAAGCCCCAGTCTGCTAAACACGATGGGTTCAAAAGTGGCACGGAGGTATGAGTTCTCACTTTTTGTGGTTCAGTTGTGTCTGACTCTTCATGACCCCATTTGGGGTTTTCTTTTTTTGGGGAGGTAGAAAGGCAGGGCAATTGGGGTTAAGTGACTTGCCCAAGGTCACACAGCTAGTAAGTGTGTCAAGTGTGTGAGGCTGAATTTGAACTCAAGTCTACCTGACTCCAGGGCTGGTGCTCTACTCACTGTGCCACCTAGCTGCCCCTGGGGTTTTCTTGGCAAAGATACTGGAGTGGTTTGCCTTCTCCTTCTCCAGCTCATTTTACATGGGGAAACTGAGGCAAACAGGGTTAAGTGACTTGCCCAGGGTCACTCAGCTAAGAAGTTTCTGAGGATGGATTTGAACTCACAAAGATGAGTCTTCTTGACTCCAGGCTGATCTTAAAGCATAAGAGAGAGGACTCTTTTAGAGAAGATATGGTTGGGATTCTGAGGCTAATAGGAGTAAAGTAATTTTGGGATTTAAGATCCTAAAGCTGAAAGAGACCTTGGAAGGCATCTAGTTCAACCTCCTCATTTTACAGATGTGGAAGGTGAAGCCGGATGAGGGTGAATGATTGGACCAGCATTACACAGGTGTTATGTATCTAAGGCAGCATTTGAACCCAAGTCTCACAAACTCCAGGACTACGGCTCTATCCTCTACACCACGTTACCCTGAAGCTCAGATGTCCTCTATCTCATCCCACTCATATTTCCTCTAAAATAGTCTTTTCTCTTATTCAAGATTGATCTGGAGTCAGGAAGAATCGCCTTCATGAGTTCGAGAACAATAACAACAACGAGAAAATGGCAAAAAGAGAATGGATTCAGAGAAGCCTGAGAAGATTTGGATTAACTGAAGCAGGATGAAGTGAGAATGAGCAGGAGAACCATTTCTATAGTAATGACAACATTGCAGAGAGTCAACCTGGAGAGACTTGAGATCTCTGATGATCTAATGATCACCCAGGATTGCAGAGCACAGGAAGCAGGCTCCCTCCCTCCTGCCATAGAGATGAGAGATTCAAGAGGCAGAATGAGAAATGCATTGTGGACACAGCCAACTTGAGAATTTGTTCTTTTTGATGTTGAATATTTGTTACAAAGGGCTTTGTTTTCCCTTTAAATTAGTGGAGGGGATCATAGGATGGAGAGTAATGTTTGTTAACTAAAGGAAAAAAAAACACAATTTAAAAAAAAGAAACTAAGATCCTATAAAGACAGCTAGGTGGTACAGCCCTGGAGGCAGGAAGACCTGAGTTCGAATCTGGCCCCAGATACTTACTAGCTGTGTGACCCTGGGCAAGTCACTTCACCCTCTTTGCCTCAGTTTCCTCATCTGTAAAATGAACTCTAGTGTCACTCTAGTATCTTTCCCAAGAAAATCCCAAATGGGGTCACAAAGAGTCAGAAACAAATGAAACAACTCAATAACAAAAGTCCTGTATACTGTAGATATGGCATTCTTTCTACATCATTATTATTATCATGATCATAACTAAAATTTATATAGCACCTACTATGTGCAGGCACTGTGCTAAGGCACCTCATTTGAACCTCACAACTTTGCAAGGTAGATATTCTTACTTCCCTTATTTTACAAAAGAGGAAACCGAGTCAGACAAAGGTTAAGTGACTTGTCAGTCTTCCTGACATTGTGCCACAATGTTGTCTCAGGTACAATGAAGTGGGGGGATGGGGATGGGAAATAATACTGGAATGGGGGGTGGTGGAAAACTGCATCTGAATCCTGCCTTTGACATTTATTATCCATGGCACTGAAGACAACTCACTCCCTGAGCTTCAGTTTTGTCCTCTGTAAAGTGGAACTAATAACACAGACTACTGGGAAGATCTGATTAGACAATACATGGAAAAGGCTTTGAAATCCTTAAAAAAATTCTAGAAATATTAGCTCTCATTGGCCAATAAGTATCTGAATCAGGATGCCAATCTAGATCTCAGAGTCTCTCCAGGGTTTTTATTATATGATGCCACACAAAGGGATTGACCTAAAAGGTAGATTATAAGCAGCCTGAAGTCAGGGACTATTTCATTTCTGTCTGTGTATCTTCACAGTAACTGCTACACAGAAGACACTTAATAATTGCTGGTTGAGTTAAATAATATTGAACTAAATTGCCTCTGAGTTCCCTTTCCTCACTGCTTGGAGATCCCGGGATCTCTTATGTTCTCTTCCATATGATATGGTTTGTCCTTCATTCTTGAAGAGGACCATGACATCAGGAGGGTGATGCTATGACTTGCAAGTGAATTTGATTTAAGTGAGGCAGGGCTGTGCAAGGTCACCAGCCTCACTTTTTCCACCGGAGCCATCTGGGTCCCATGATCAGATATAGATTAGGATGACTGGAGATGGTCTCAGATGCCACCATATGATGTAGACCCAGAATGAACCTCAGAGATAATCTAATCTAATTCAATGCCATCATTTTATCAATGGATGTAGGTGACGTACCCAAGGTCACTAAGCTAGTAAATAACAGACCTGGGTTTTAAACCCGGGTCTCCTGGGTTCTTTCTATAACCCTATGGTACAGCTATTAAGCTGCCCACAAAATCAAATTGTAAAAAGGCTAATTTCCTGGACAATTCAAAGCATAGACCACAAGGTAAACATCATCTCTCTCTCCCATACTGCCTTCGCCCCAGATCAAGTATTGATCATCTCTCTCCTTGACTGTTACAACAACCTCCTTATAGACATCTCCATTTCCAGTCTCTTCTCTTTCTAATCCATTGATATTCCTGAAGCCTGCTCCTGATCACGTCAATCTTCTGTCCAAGATGTATTTCTGGCTAATTTATGGTCTCTAGGATCAAACAGTATCCCTTCTGTTTGGTGCTTAATGCCTCTTACAAGCAGCTCCCAGACTACCCCTCCTCCTCATTCTTCATTCCAGACAAATTAGATTACTAGCAATTTTTTGACTTTGGTATTCCATCTCCCACCTCCATACCACTGCACAGGCTGTTTTCTCCACCTGGGATGCTTTCCTTCCTCAACTTTGACTCTTAGAATCCTTAGTTTCTTTCAAGGCTTAGTTCAGGTGGTCTTTTCTGATTCTCCTCATTTCTGGCATCCACCTCCATCATCGTATTGCTCTGTATTTCCTTATCTGCCTATCATTTACCTCTGTTGCAATAGAATATAAGCTTGTTGGGGTCAGGGGCTGTTTTGTTTTTGTCTATATCCCCAGTACACATTGCCCATTTGGGGACTGGGGGAGGAAGAGGAAGGGTCTAGTCCTTTGGTCTATTAATTGTGAGGATTTCCTAGTGTGGAAATTCTTCCCATGGAGCCCGAGTCAGGAGTTGAAACTGGGTCTTTCAGCTCTAAGATTGGTCCTCTATCCATCGTGGCAAGTTACCCCTCATCTTTCAAAACCTGGACCCAATCTATTTTTCCAGCTACGTTACTATGTTACTACTTTCTATGTACTTGAGGGTCCAGTCAAATTGGCCTCATGGATGTAATCATTTCCCATCTCCACACTTTTGCATGGACTGTCCTCCTCTCAAGCATGTATTATTCTCCCTCCTCTGCCTCTTAGACTCTAGTCTCCTTCAAGATTCAGCTCTAGCACCACATTCTGTGTAAGACCTTTCCTGACCCCGCCCCCTCCATCCCTCTCTTCCCATGGGCTGGTGCCTTTTCTCTAGACACCATCTTGTATCTATTTGGAACTATACACACACACACACACACACACACACACACACACATATATACACAAGCATACACGCATACATATATACACATTTCTACACATACATACATATAGAATATACATATATACATATACATGCATATACATACATATATACATACACACACACACACACACACACACATATATATATATATATGGATGTAGATATTGCTATGACACACAGCAAGTCAGTGTCTCCCCTAATAGAACGCAAACTCCATGAGGGTGAGAATGAGGCAACTCTTTGTCATTGTGCTGCCAATGCCGAGCATTCAACAAACACTTATTGGTTGGAAGGCCCAATCTATATAATAAATATTTTATGAATACATGTTGAGTTGGATTCCATTAGGATTTCCAACATACTGTAGAGTTGTTATTTCTTATTGTTGTTTAAAAGCAACTATGATTTCACTGATTGAAGTGAACTCCATGTGGAAACCCCTTCTGCCAATGTGCAGGGTAAAGTGGAGTCAAGGCAGCAAGAGCATTTATTATGCACCTACTGTATTCTAGTTGCTGTGCTAAGCTCTGGACTTACAAATAAAAGCAAAAACAGACCAGACTCTGCCCTAGAAGAACATCTTATCTTCATTTTAATCTTGAAGAGAGCAGTGAAAGGTTAAACGACTTGACTTGCCCATAATACAGCCATTATGGGTCAGAGGTAGGGCTTGAATCACCAGGAGGACTCATCATCCGGTAAGATCTCATAATTATCCTCTGTCCCTCTGATCGGAGGGTGGAGCTATGACCTCCAAACCTCCCTTTAAAGAAAGAGACCAGCTCAAACGTTTCCTTATTTCTAACCTGGCTACTTTGGGACCTCTCTGACTGACTTCACCTTGCCCTCACACTGGGTACCTTCTCCTCCTCCTCCTCCTCCCCCCATTGCCACCTTCCAGCTTTTTGTGCTTTGTCTTTCCCCATTAAATTGTTAGCTCCTTGAGGGCAGGGACTGTCTTTCTTTTTTTCTCATTTGGATCCATCAGCACCTGGCATACAGTAGGTGCTTAATAAATGCTTATTGACTATTGGCCAAGGCTGGCTCTATTATTATTCCATACCCACTCTCTCTATAGATTTATCTTTTGAAAAAATAATCAAGGAGACCAAAGCCTAATAAATATTTATTAAACACTTACTATGTATAAAATAAAGGGATACAAAGATATGTTAGAATTATCAGACATAGTCCTGGTCCCTCAGCAGGTCTCACTTATTCATACACTTAGCCACAGTCCCATCATCCCTCTCCTTTTGCCTTCTGTCCCCTATCCTATCCCTGAGACCTAGGAACCCTGGGTCTGAGGATGGTACAGTGTGGGGCAATGTGGAATGGATGAAGACCATGGGAGGCAAGGCAGCCCTCAGCAAGGAGAAACCAAGACACTGGGCTCTGCCATTTTGTGCTCTGCCATACGGTGCCCCAACTGTGAGCGGATCTTCTCAGTCTCCCAAGGTCCCCTGGGAACGTAATCGCCTGTGTTCGGAGAGGCTGGAGTTCATGCAAGGTCAGAGTAATTGTGCGTGATTAATGGTTTATCTCTTCCTGAAAGCCTTACACAAAGGCTCCAAACCAAGTTAGCCGTAATTTCATACTCCTTGCACTCCATTTAAAGGGCCATAGCCTGGTTTTCTCTCAGGGAGGCCAAGTTGCCGACTTTTCCAGAACTGGACAGGAGCCAGCTTTCACCATCAACCCAGAGGTTGGCTGCCTCTTCCCAGCCCCAGCTGAGAGGAGGCCTTGACACCCAATGTCGGAAATAAGTTGCAACTCCCCAGATGGAAAAAAGAAAGAGATTACAAAGAATAAGCCTTCACACTGATGCCACAGATGCAGCAAAGAGACAAGACCTGGGTTAGAATCATGACTCTTATTTATTACACCTGTGACCTCAGGCCTGGGCCTCAGTTTTCCCATCTGTAAAAGTGGGGATTAGCCTGGATGACTTCTCAATCTACAGACCTTTAGGTCAGATGTTCTTAACTTGGGGGCCATGATTTTTTAAAATATTTGATATTGAATATTTGATGTTTTATGTTGAATATTTTGATAATGGTATTTTAATATGATTGGTTTCCTTTGTAACCCTTTCTATTTTATTCAATGTATTTAAAGCCATTATTCTGAGAAGGGATCCATAGGTTTCAACAGACTGGCAGAGGGACCATAACACACACACACACACACACACACACACACACACACACACATGCCTGCACACACATACACACACGGACACATGCACTCACCCTTCTTTCAAGGAAATAAAAACCCACCAAAGAATATCTGATGTCTCCCCATATCCCCTTTATTTTATACATAAGAAAGACAAGACCCAGAGGAGTTGCAAAGTTTCCAGGTCTAAGGAAATGATAGTTCTGTTGCCTTCTCTGCTCTGGTCAGACCCTATCAATCAATCAATAATCAATCGATCAATCGATCAATCAGCGAGCATTTATTAAAGGCTTATTAAAGCTAAGACTCAAAGAAAAGCAAAAAACAGCCCCTGCCCTCAAGGAGCTTACATTCTGATGGGAGACGCCATAGGCAAACCACAGTGTAGATGTGAGACATATTGAGGTTATGTGGAAGGTAATCTCAGAGGGAAAGGATTAATGTTTGAGGGATGGCTTGTTGTAAAAGGTGGGATTTTATTTACCCAACCTGAGTAGCTCAAATAGCCTTGAAGGAAGCTGGGAGAGGAGATGAGGAGGGAAAGCATTCCAGACAAGGTCTGGGGGTATCAGATTGAATTCTGAGTACTGTGCTATAAGATAGACATGGATAAACTGAGTGACCCTGGGCAAGTCATTTTACCTCTAATTGCCCCAGGCCACTAAGACCAAAAGTTGTGGAGAAATTATCCCTCCGAGTTGCTAGAGGGTGTTCTCTACACCTGAAATCAGAGGTCCTATTAAAACATTAACAAGCTGGGAAATGTACAGAGGATCGTGAAGGGGCTCTAGTATACATTATGCCATGGTGAGTTGAAGGGATATGTAACCTTGGTTGTTGTCCTTCGTTCTTGAAGAGGACCCAAATGACATCGCTATGTTATAGTCAAGTTACAGGCCTTCTGACTGGCTGACCAATAAGGCCTCAGAATGCTTTACCACATGTCAGGGAGAAATAGTCCACGTGAATATTTGGGGTAGATTCTCTAAATTTGGGAATCTCACATTTCTTTTGAGCTACTTCAATTCTGCTTCGCTCATAGAGCACAGCACTTTCTCTGATGTGGGAATGCCATGCTGAGCCGTCCTGTGCCAGTGTCTCCCATGTCACACAATCAATTCCAAAGTCCTTAAGAGAGACCTTGAGAAGGTCCTTGTATAGTTTCTTCTGGTCACCATGTGAACGCTTGCCCTGTGTGAGTTCTCCATAAAATAGTCTTTTTGGCAAGCATATGTCGGGCATTCGAACAACGTGGCCAGCCCATCAGAGTTGTGCTTATATGTAACCTGCAGAAAAGAAGATTAATGGAGAGGGGACAGGATCCCTTGTTATCTCCACAGCTCTCGTGGAACAGAAATTAGCCTTGTTCTGCTTGGGAAAGAGAAGGGAGGGATAACCATTCATATAGCACCTACTATGTGCCAGGCACTGCGCTTTTATAAACATTATCGCATTTACTCTTATGGTTCAGAACAAAGAACAATAGAGGACAGATGCAAAGAAATAATCTTGGGCTCAATTTCAGGGAAACACTTCTTAATGATTAGAATTGTCCCAAAGTGGAATGAACTGCCCTGTAAGATAGTGAGTTCCCCATCACTGGGAGTCTGCAAGAAGAAGCTGGGTATGCTGCTGAGAAGATTTCTTTTTGTGGGTATAAGTTAGACCAGTGAAGTCTCTTGCAACTCAATAGTCTTTGATCCTGCGACTTGTCCCAATCTACAGAACTAGACCTGGCAGGTCTTTGTGGGTATCGTCTCAAATAGCCCATCACCACCCTAAAGTCATGATATAAAGATTCTAACTTGGTCTAATGCAAGATACTTAATGGCAGAGACTTCCAGTTTCTCCTGTCTATGTCTTGTTTGTATGTAGTCACTTTCATGTTGTCTTCCTATTCCATTAGGAGCTCCTTGAGGGCAGGGATTGTCTTAGGGGCTTTATTTGTATTCCCAGCACTTAGCACCGCGTCTGGCACACGGTAGGCATTTAATAAAAGTTTACTGACTGGCTAACAAATCACATTCAATGAATATTGGGTAAATAATAAAAGTCTTAATGAAGCATTTACTAATTAATAACTCCATCTCAAAGTTGTTTTTATCATTGTCCAAGCAAGAGTCAAAGTTACATACATGTTGGGAGCTGCCTTGTACCCAGTGGGATGGCCCCTGCTTAGCTCTCTGATCTCTGCCCAGGACGCCATCCTTACTCAATCGAACTGAATTGTCATCCTGTGAATGGATCCAAGGTTTATAGATAGAGAAGCTTTACAGCCCATTGAATTACAAATGAGGAAACTGAGTCCAAGAGAGGTGAAGTCATTGGCCCAGGATCAATAATAATAGCTACATTAATATGATGCTCTGAGGTTCACCAAGTGCTTTGTCAATAATATCTCTCATTAGTCTCATGACAACCCTGGGAGATAGGTGCTGTGATCATCCCCATTTTAGGGATGGGGAGACAGAGGCAGACAGGAGGTAGGTTGCTTATCCAGGGTCCCACAACTACTTAAGTGTCTGAGGCTGGATTTGAACTCAGATTGTCCTGACTCCAAACCCAGCACTCTATCCACTTTGCCACATAGCTGCCTTCACCATCTCATTACTCTTACACAGAGACAGGGTTCCTGATTCCAAATTCAATACCTTAACCACTGTAACCCATTACCTCTTTCCTGCATTCCCAGGAAAACTGGGTAGTTGGTTCAGAAGCCAACTAAGTCAACCTGGAGAAGTTTGCTTAAAGGCAGAGGGATTGACTTAATGACCTCTTGGTCATTTTTAAAAATACTTTTTTCTACCACTTAGAATCTGCTGTATTCCATGATTTCTCTGTTCCTGAGGCAAAAGAATTTCATCTCTTTTAAATTAAAGGCCTCTTTTTTTCCTCCCCACATTTTTTCAAAATTAAAAAAGTGCTCATTCCTTTTGATGTGGCTCACTGACTGTTTGTAAAGCACCCCTCAGCCCTGGTATCCTACACCTCCACATCATGTGGGTTTGGTTAGAGCTAGGGACAGCTATGGCCTCTACTTAGCCATGGCTGCTTTGGAGCCTTGCCTCATTAGGGCACCCTCAGCCTGGGCTCTGGGTGTCTATCCATGCCCCCTCCCACCCTGCCCCAACAGGGTAAGTTTTATTGGGGTTCCACAGCTTTAATTGGGAGCTTTAAGTAGGTGGGATTTTTATGGGCAGCAGCTGGAAACATGCCCCCACTGACATCAGGAGAGGGAATGCCTCTAAGAAAGAAACCAGAGAATAACCTCTGAGGATGCTGATACTAGCCCACCCCATCCCCCATCACTGGCATCTTAGCCAGCACATTTGGTGGGGGGAGAAGCAGCCTACTGCTCAGCTGGTCTCTGTCCTGGGAGTCTTTTCATGGGTTTAGCCCATGCCTGGAGTGTTCTACCTTTGCACCTTGGCCTCTAAGAATTCTGCTTTCCTTCAAAGCTTCCTTCCATTCCTGTCCACCCACTCACCCCCAAACTATGATACCCTCTTTTCAATTACCCTGTATTTATGTACTATATACTTATATATGTGCCTACTGTTTTCCCCCAGGAGAATGTATGCTCCTAGACAGACTTCAGAATAACCTGGAAAGACTTATATGAACTGATGCTGAGTGAGGGGAGCAGAACCAGAACATTGTATACAATTATAGACACATTGTATCTGTGATGACCAACTTTGATAGACTTGGCTCTTCTTAGCAAAGCAAGGTTCTATGACAATTCCAAAAGACACATGATGGAAAAAGCAATTCACATCCAGAGAAAGAATTACGGAGTCTGAATGAAGATCGAAGCAAACTATTTGCTCTCTCTCTTTTTTGTTTTGTTTCTTCTTTCTCACAGTTCGTTCCATTGGTTATAATTCTTCTATACAACATGACTAATGTGAAAATATGTTTAATGTGAAGGTATATGTAGAACCTACATTGGATTGCATGCTGTCTTGGGGTGGGGGGAGAAAATCTGGAACCCAAAAGCTTATGGAACTGAATATTGTAAACTAAAAATAAATATAAAAATTTTTAAATAAAGGGAAAAAAGAATGTATGTTCCTTGAGGTCAGGCAATTTCATTTTTATCTTTGCATTCCAAGTGCCTAGAGCACATAGTAGGTATTTTAAAATTAAATTAATTTTTCCAATGAGCAAAAGTCTCACCCCCTCCACAATACCCACCCCCATTGAAAAAGAAGAAACAAACCCTTGTAACAAATATAAATCATCAAGCATGACAAATTACCACATCAGCCACATCCAAAAATCTCTATTTTGTCATTCACACAGTCCATCACTTCTCTGGAAGGAGGAGGGAGGCATTCATCATTGGTCCTTTGAAAGCATGGCTGATCATTGTGATGATCAGATGTCTAATTAGGTTGATTAGCTGTAAAATAAAGGTTTGGTAATTGGTTGATCACCACCCTCCACCCTTCACCCCAAGTCCAACAAGAAATGAATAGACAGTGGAGAAAGGGCCAGCCACCCAAAGGCATCATTCTGAGTAGACCCCTCAGGGGCCCCAATGTCATTTACCTTGGTTTTTCCCTTCCCCCAAACAGGGCTGGCTGTGTCACTGTACATGTACAGGTGGAAGGAGACCTGTACTTCCCTGCTGGCCTCAGAAAGTGAAGGTCATCCAGGTAGCTACAAGACGGATGCATGTCCCAAAGCCAGAGAGCTGCCTCTGAGGAATTGGTGGAGAAGAAGCATTCCAGGCATGGGGAAGAAGGAAGAGGACAAAGAAGGAAAGGAGGAAGAGGCAACTAGGTGGTGCAGTGGATAGAGCACTGGCCCTGGGGTCAGGAGTATCTAAGTTCAAATCTGGCCTTAGACACTTACTAGCTGTGTGATTCTGGGCAAGTCACCTAAGCCTGCTTGCTTGCCCTCTCAGAAAAGAAATAATTAAAAAAAAAACAGAAAAAGAGGGAGGAGAAGAAAGCAGGATAGGAAAAAAAGAGAGAGAGGAGGACAAGGACAAGAAGGAGGAGAAGAAGGATGAGGTGGAGAAGGCAGATTGTCACAGTTCAGTGGCTAGAGCAGGGGACCTGGAGTCAGGAAAACTTGAGTTCAAATCCAGCCCCAGGCATCTGCTACCTCTGTGATCCTAGGCATGTCACTTAATCCTCCTTCTATTTCCCCATCTGTAAAATGGGGAGAATAATAGCACCTCACAGAATTACTATCAAATGAGATAAAATATGGAAAGCATTATATAAATGAGCCCTATTAAGATGGAGAAAGTGGCCAGATGGTGTTAGGAGGCTCACATAGCGTAGAGTAGAAATGGGTTCTGGACAAGTGAGCTGACATCAGAGCCTGACTCAGACATTCCTGGCTGTTCCACCAGGGGATAAATTACTTAGACTCTCAAAACCTCGGCTTCTTCACCTGTATAATGGCAGAGGGAATAATTCTTTCACTACCTGTCTTACAAGGTCATTGTGGGAAAACGATTTGCAAGATACAATAGCAACGAGAAGTGCAATTTATTTGTTTTCCTAAGGAAAGTGACACCATGTTCCCACCAACTAAAACCCCATTTAGCACCAAGATGACCGCCGCAGCCTCTGTCTGGGTATCTGGCCCTTGTCTGCCTTGAGCATTATTAAGAAGGAGGTGAAACAGCATTAGAGCATGCTAGCTTGAGATGTGGTATCTGTTCTAATATGGTTGCAGCAGATCTTTCTGAGCTTTCTTCCCTGGCTGGTGTGGGCTTGTAACCCAGTACCATAGCTGGTTGCCATGGTAACTGGACCTGGAAATTTTTTTTTTCCTCCACATCACTGGGTGAGGGTGGGGGTGGGTGGAGGGTGGAGACTTCCACGTCAGGTTAACTATAGTGTTGTTTGTCTTTGATCTCCAGCCCAGGCCATTGGTCCCAGATGAGAAGATGGAAAACATTTCAGCTAGTAGCACTGAGGCAGGCGATGAGAAGGGACAGAAACCATTTTGGTTGTTGTTGCAGTCATGACACCATGAAAAATCTAATGAACTAATCATGCCAAGCCCCCTTACCCTTAGCTTTCACTTTCTCTCTGTCTCAGTCTCTTTCTTTGGCTCTGTCTCTGTGTGTCTGTCTCTTTTTCTCTTCATATCTCTCTGTCACTATCTCTGTTTCTATCTCTATGTCTGTCTCTGTCTTGGAGTGGCTCTCTCTCTCACTCTCCCTCCCCCTCCTCTCTCTCTTCTCTCTGTCTCTGTCTCTGTCTCTCTCCTTCTCCCTGTCTCTCTCTGTCTCTCTCCCTCCTTCTCCCCCATCTCCTCCTCCCCTCTCTCCTCTGTTTCTCTTTCCACACCTCCTCCCCTCTTCTCCTTCTTTCTCCTTCTCTCTTCTAACCCCCTGTTTCTCTCCCTCCCTCCTTCCCCCTCCCCTCCTCCCCTCCATCTCTTTCTCTGTCACTCTGTCTCTCTTGTCTGTGTCTCTCTTTCTTTCTCTGTCTCTGTTTCTCTGTCTCGATCTGTCTGTCTCTCACCCCTTTTCTCCTTTTTTCATTCTCTGTCTCCATATCTCTCTCTGTCACTCCCTTCTTTCCTGTCCCTCTCTATCTGTATCTCTGTTTGTGTCTCTATCCCCCTTCCTTCCTTTCTCCCTCTCTCTGTCTCTGTCTTGGTCTCTTTCATTTTCTCTATCTCTCTCTGTGTGTCTTTCTCTTCCTTCTTCTCCCTCTCTTGTCTGTATCTGTTTGTGTCTCTCTCCCCTTTCCTTCCTTTCTCCCTCTTTCTGTCTCTATCTTGGTCTCTTTCATTTTCTCTATCTCTCTCTGTGTGTCTCTCTCTTCCTACTTCTCCCTCTCTATCTGTATTTCTGTCCGTGTCTCTCTCCCCCTTCCTTCTTTTCTGTCTCTCTCTGTCTCAGTCTTGGTCTCTCACTTTCTATCTCTTTCTTTGTCTGTCTGTCTCATCTAGTCTCTAAAGACTAAAGTCACCTAGAGTTATTAGCAGTAAAATTTCTAGAAAATGGAAAGAGAAGGGGAAAGGAGATAGAATCCAAACCTCCCATTTGGTGGCTAAGTAAAGGAGGAAGTTTGGCACAGGGAAGAGTTCAGATTTGGAATCAAGGGACCTGGATTCAAATTCTGACTCTGCCATTTATTTCTTGTATAACCTTGGAGAAGTCTCCAGGCTTTAATTTTCTCACCTGAAAAAAATGAGGAAATTCGAGTCCATAGTCTGGTTGTTTCTAGTTAGAAGTGTATGAAAGGGAAATCACTTAAACTGGTCAAGCCTCAGTTTCCTTCTCTGTAAAATGGGTATTGTAATACCTATGGCACTAACTTTGGGAAAATTTTGAGATGCTCCAATGAGAGATAATCAATCAATCAACATGCATTTTATTAAGCAACTACTACTAGCTAAACGCTGTGCTAAGTAAGCAAGGGAGTGTGAAGAATGGCAACAATACCCCCTGTCCTCAAGGAGCTCACAGTCTAGGACAAGAGACATTGTGTACATACAGAGGAATCTAAAAGATACGTCAAGGAAGATGGAAGGTGACCTGAGAAGGGAAGGTACCAGCAGCTGGGGGAGGTAGAAAAGGCCCCCTGTAGAAGGTAGTGCTTGAGATGAGTCTTAAAGAAAGTCAAGGATTCTAAAGGTCAGAGTTAAGAAGGGAGAGCATTCCATGGCAGAGTGGGACAGCCAATGTGCAAAGGCATGGAGATGGGAGATGGAGTGTCATGTGGGCAGAGCAGCAAGTAGACCAGTATGGCGGAACAGTAGAGTGTAGGAGGGGTATAACGTATAAGGAGAAAGATGGTAGTTGTTCAGTCATTTTCAGTCATGTTTGACTCTTCATGATACCATTTGGGGATTTCTTGGCAGAGATATTGGAGTGGTTTGCCATTTCCTTTTCCAGTTCATTTTTGTAGATGAGGAAACTGAGGCAAACAGGGTAAAGTGGCTTGCCCAGGGTCATACAGTTGGGAAGTGTCTGAGGCCAGATTTGAACTCAGGTCTTCCTACTCCAGGCTCAGCATGTGCTGCTGTCAGGAAGAAAGATTGGAAGGGGCCAAATTGTAGAGAGCTTTACATGCCAAACATAGGAATTTATATTATGGAGGGAGCCACTGGAGTTTATTAAGTAACAGCAATAATACTAGTTATCACTTCTATAGCTAATTCAGATTTGCAAAGTGCTTTACAAATATCATCTCATTTCATCCCTGTGAGATAGATGCCCATTTCGCAGATGGGAAAATAGAGCCTCAGAAAGGTCATGACTTGCACAGAGTAGTGGAATGATATGGTCAGAACTTCTTTGCCAATTTCTGGGCCCTATATGTCAGTGATGGCCATAAGTCATAAGATAATAAAAGAGTCGGTGTTGAACTGGGAACTCAAAGAAAGGCCAAGAAACAGCTCTTTGTATATACCTTGGAGCCCTCTCTTCTCATTTCCCTCCCTCCCTTTGGTCTCCCCCCAATACTCATAAAGTAAACTGCAAGTTCCTTGAGGCCAGGGACTGTTTCTTTTGTCCTTTGTATCCACAGCACCTAACTAGGCACCTGGGACATAATAAGTGCTTGACACACGTTCAATACTTTGGATTGGATTGAACTGAGTTGAGATGAATTTCCAGGTGCCTTTCCCTTTAATTGGGTCTATGTATTCTCAGTACCTAGAAGCATGCCTTCCCTCCGTAGTAAGTACCTTAGAAATTCCTGTTGAACTGAATTGAGTTGAATCCAATGATCTCACGTAATCCAACTGGAACCTGGCCAAGAATCAGGTTCAACAGGTACGCCATCCTACAAGAGTGCCCATCCACCTTCCATCTGACCACCTTTTGGGGAGGAAATCCATTATCTCTTAAAGTATCATATTCCACTTTGGACTCTGGGAGAATTGTTAGGAAGCTCTTCCTTACCTCTGTCCCCCTACAACTCCCCCTATTTCTCCCAGTTTTGTCCCCTTAATCCTTCTTCCTGGCAACCCTTCAGATTCTTAAGAACAACTATCACATCCCCCTTCAGTCCTCTCTTCTCCAAGCTAAGTACTTCCTTTAACTAATCCTCATATAGCATGGTTTCTAATTCAAGTACCATTCAGGTCATGTTCTACCTTGTCAATAGCCTTCCCAAAACATGATGCCTAGAACCAAACCCAATGCTCCCCATGTGTTCTAACCTCTCCAGCCCTAGATGCCAGCCTTCCTTGCCCACCATGCCATATCATCAAAGGCATGGCTGACTAGGAAGTAGTGTGACTGATTGCAGAGTAGGAAAAACATATCACTGATAAGAGTACATTGGTGATGTGTTAATATTCACCAAGTATTTAAAGTCCTAGAGAAAGATCTCCAGTACACTGAGCAATCTATAATCCCCTATCTATGATCTTCCAGTCTGTCTGGAAGATCATAGATAGGATCATAGAATTGGAGACCTAGGCCATCTAGTCTAACTCCCTTATTTTACAAATGAGGAAACTGAGGCCCAATGATTGGTAAGTGATTTGCCCAAGACCACATAGGGAATAAATATCAGAGGTGGAATTGTAGCTTGAGTTCTCTAATTCCAGAATCAAGAGTCTTTACATTGTACCCTATAGAAATACACTAAAAAAAAACTATCCCACAGGATAAAGAGGCAGGGATGCTTTTCAATCTGAATGTGGAAAGAGCATTCCCATACAAAGAACATAGACCCATTAAAGTAAAGAATGGCAGGGGCAATTAGATGAATTTTCACTTTTCATAGGCTTTCTTTGACTCTAATGTACACTTTACTAGGCACCTCTTAGACATTATAGAGTACCCACGGTTATTGCAATAGAAAGGCAGAAACATTTTTATTCATGTTTCCGAACAAAGGATGTTGGAAAACTGACTAAATTCACTGTAGGTATTGACTTAGCCTTGTATGATATTTTTTTAGCTACAATATTCCATGAACAAGATCTGAAAGTTCTATATGAGAGAAAGAAAGAAAAGACATAGTCCTAGTGTGTAGGTATTGTATGTGTGCCAAAGTTGTGTCCCTGAGGACTTCTCTAGGCAATGTAAGGGAGGGGCAGGGAAGAGGGAGGATGAGAAATAAACAATAGTAATAGACCTGGGGCCATCCTTGACTCTTTTGTGACATAGATCACAGCCACATACGCCCAGTCAGCCAACTAGCTAGGGAAACCCTCAGGCATTTTTTTAAAGAACACCTTACAGCTGCTCAAGTTCCCCATGTCTAAACTTTTCTCTGAATCATGATCTGAAATTCTTTTCAACTCTTGTCATACAGCTGGGTCAGGGGTCTGGGTCTTTTTCAAGTCATCTCAGTGACTCCAGTTAGTAAAAGGATGAAGGATGTGGGTGAAATTGAGATGGGGAAATTTTTGCCAACCTCCACAATGCCCCTGGTCACTGTGCAAACCAACCTATTGACAAACTTGAATGAAAACAAGTAGGGAATGGTGATGACCTTTGCCCTACTTCCCACCAGCAGCCCCCAAAATCACTGCACTCTCCACACATGTATTCACATTGACATGATGATGGCAGTATTGGTCCATTAGGTGTGCTCAGTTATATCATTTAATTGCATCCTGGGATGGATGTTCCTACTAGTAATAGGAACTCTCATTTCCATAGCAATTTAAGGTTTGTAAAGAGCTTTACATATATAATTTCATCAGATCCTCACTGCTGAACAGTAAAAAGAAATATTATTATTATCCTTATTTTGCAGATGGGAAAACTGAAGCTCATAGAGGTTAAATATTTGCCCAGGATCACAAAGCTATTAAGTGTCAGAGGTGGGATTTGAACCCACAACTCTCCTGATTCCAAGTCCAGTGCTCTTTCCACTAATAATGGCGTTAGCCATAACTGGCATTTATATAATGCCTTAAGATTTGCAAGGGGCTGCACGTACACAATCTCATGAGGTCCTCACAGCTCTGTGAGGTGGATACCTTTTGCAGTGAGGAAATTGAGGCTCAGTGAGGCTAAATGATTTGCCCATCTAGCAAGCTTCCAAAAGTAGATGGGGAGTCACATCCCCCTTCCTGCAAGGGCAGCCTTTCATCCACCATGGTGCACGGCTGCTGTCTGCCACAGCCCTGCCCCGTGCTGCAGCAGGCTCCTTTGCCTCGTGGTATCTTCCAGGTTCTAAAGGGTCTGATTCTAATAGTTTGGTTTTTATTTATTATTATGATATTTACATTATACTATACTATAATATTATATTGTACACTTTTTAATGTAGTTCAATGATCTAAGGTCATAAGACAACAGATTTAGGACTGGAAAGGAGCTTCCAGATGATCAAATACAGAGTCATAGAGCTCCCAAGGGTCAGAGGTAACATTGGAACTCAGTTCTTCCTGGCTCCAAGTCCAATCCAATCACTGCACCACATCATGATACATCGTCTTCCTACTGCATCCTCCTACGTAGCTTAAACACCTTGCTGTTGTTCAGTATCTCTCTCTTTCTCTCTCTCTCTTCCCTCCTCTCTGTGTCTTTCTGTGTTTCTCTGTGTCTCATCTTTGACTTTGTCTATGTCCCTGTCTCTGTCTGTCTCCTCTCTTTCTTACCCCCTTCTCTTCCTCTCTCTCCTCTCTTCTCCTCCTGTTCTTCCTTCTCTCTCTCCATCTCTCTCTAACTCTCTCTCTCTGTCTCTCTCTCTCTCTCTGTCTCTCTTTCTCTGTCTCTGTTTCTCTCTCTCTCTCTCTCTCTCTCTCTCTCTCTCTCTCTCTCTCTCTCTCTCTCTCTCTCATTGGTTAAAGAATATTGAAGCTCTTCTTTACTCCCTTCTCCATCTACAGCAAAATCCCAGTTAAAGGATCCCTCATTTTCTAACAGGATCAGTCTCCCCAAATGGCAGAGAGGACCATGGCCAGTTTGTGACCAATAGAAGAATCTACATTGGGTACATGGAGACAGAAACCTAAAAGTTTCAGTTATAGACTTGTGCTATGATCAGTGAGAAGATCAAGAGAAAGTCTTGTTCCTCTCCCACTCACAAAAGAGTGTATGTGTGTGTGTGTGTTTAATTGGTAACAGGAACCAAATAGAACCAAATGTCTGGGCCTGAGACAATGGTTGGGAACCAGCCTTGGCAGAGCTCTCAAGTAGTCTTCCAGAGAGAGCACTTGAACCATGGAGAAATAAGACAATTGGGAGCCTTGTTGGAGGTCACAGCTTCTGATCTTCAAGATGAATATGCCATGAATGGATTCAACTTGAGCCTAGGAGCTAGCCCGGGCATCTGGGTGTTTACCTCCTCTTCCATCATTTTCTTTCACAGAATCTCCATTGAGGCCAAACTGACCCACTTACGTTGCCTGAATTTGGCATCTCACCCACTTCCTGACCCAAGACTTTGCCCAGGATGTCCCTCGAGCCTGGAATTCACACCTTCTTTGGCTCAGAATTCCTAACTTCCTTCAAGGGAAGCTTGTCCTAAACACCCCTTAGTTGTTAGCTCTTTCTTCCTTCTCAGATTACCTGAGTAGATTGTTTTCTCTCTGTTGGAGATAAGTTCCTGAAAGGCAGGGACTGTTTTATTATTTTATATCCCAAGAGCCTATCACAGCACCTGGAATGTAGTAGGTCTTTAAAAACACGTGATGGTCAATTGATTGTCCATGTTCAAAACTCAAAGGGAATCTTCACCAGCACAAAAGGATATTAATGAGTGCTAGCTAACAAAGACTGAATTGTTTGAGGAATTAAAAACAGAAATGAAATTCCCCTGAAATTCTTCCAGGGTGGAGAGCATGAAGGTTCCATATGAAGGTATTTGGGGTGACATACTTTGCGGGCCTTTCTAAATATGATACAGTGGGGAAAGCCCCAGAGTCAAGTCATGGGTTTAGAGTTCAAATCCTGACTCTGGTCCTTACTACTATGTGAGCTGAGCAAGTCTCTGAGACTCTCAGAACCTCAGTGCCCCCACCTGAAAACAAGCAAGCTGGTCTAGATGGCTTCTGAGGTCTTGTTAGTTCTGGGTCTATGATCTCATGATCCAAGACCTGTGTGACCTGAAGCAAAGCACCTCATGTGCTAAGGCCTCAGTTTCCTCATCTATAAAGTGAGGATGTTGGACTAGGTGCTCTCTGAGGTCCTTTACAACTCAAAATAATGAGGATGCCATGTTAGAAAGAACACTGAAACTAAGATCTGGCCACTAGCTGTGTGACTTTGGGGAAGGCAGCTTCCTCTAACTGGTCATTGATTTCAAAGTTAGGTGAGACTTAGAAGACACTGCTTCCGAGGTCACAAGACCTTGACTAAAACCCCACCTGAGGCTTAATATCAATGTGATATAACTTTGAGCCAGTCCCTGAGCCTCCCCAAGCCTCTGTGTTCTCCTCTGTTAAATGGTGTGAGAGTAGATGGCTTCTGAAGACACTTGCAGCTCTGGATTGATGAGTCTGTGGTCCTAAGAGCTTCTAATGGAGGAAGTGCCAGGGCCAGCCAGGGCTTCCTGCTCTCCCTGCTCTGATCCTGACTCTCAGGACTTTTCTGCCTTAAGTCCCTATATGTGTTATCGTTTGCCAATAGGATATGAGCTCCTTAAGGATAGGGATTAGCTTTTCTCCTACTTGTATTTGAATTTCCAGTGCTTAGCCCAATGGTTGATACATAGTGAATACTTAACAAACACTCTATCTATCTATCTATTCATCAATCCTTATCTCTATATATTCCTCTATCTCTGTATCCATCTATCTCCTTATCTTTATCCATACATTCCTTTCTTAGTCTATCCATCATTCCTCTATCTATCCATTTATTCCTCTATTCATCCATCCACCCCCTCCTTACCTCTATTTATCCATTCCTCTATCTTTCTCTATCCATCTGTCCATCCCCCTTTATCTCTATCCATATACTCCTCTATCAATCATTCTATTCATCACTCCTTTTGTCTATTCCTTTTTATCTCTGTATCTATCTGTTCATATCTCCTTATACCTATCCATGCATTCCTCTATCTATCCATCTATCCATTCCTGTATCTATTCATCCATCTATTCCTCCTTATCTCTATCCATTCCTCTATCTATTTATCTATGTGTCTATCTATCTGTCCATTCCTCTCTATCCATGCATTCCTCAATCTGTCTCTCCATTCCTTTATCTATCCTTCTTCATCTGTCTATCCATCCATCTATGTATTTACCTACCTACCTATCCATCCCTCCTTATCTCTCTCTATGCATCCATTCCTCTACCTGCCCATGTATTTCCCTATCTATCCACCTCTCTCTCTCTCTCTCTCTCTCTCTCTCTCTCTCTCTCTCTCTCTCTGTATATGTGCCTCCATTTCTGTCTATTTATCTTTCATCTATGTAGTCAAATCTCCTCATTTTCCAGAGGAAGAAAAAGAGAGTTGGTCAAGGTGATTCAAATGCTAAATGAGAGACCTAGTATGTGACCAATGAGTCTGTGATTCTAACCCTTGAACCCTTTCTCCTGCTTCTTATTTCTTTTTCAGCAAGATTTACAAAGCCCTTTATACCTGCTACCTCATTTAATTCTCTTAACAACTCAAGGAGACAAATGCTTTTTTATCCCCATTTCACAGATGGGGATACTGAGCCTGAGAGAGAGGCCACAGAGCAAGTCAGTGTCTGAGGCTGGATCTGCAGACCTCCCTAGACTCCAGATCCAGAGTTCTATCCAGAATTCTACCTTAGAAGGGACCAAGCTGAGAACAACTTGAAATGTCCCCATAATAAGATGTACTTTCTTCCCCACATCCATACGTAGGACTAATATGATTGATTTTCCTCTTCACTTTACAGAAGGGGTGACTGAGGGAGCTGACCTCCTTTTGGGTCACACAGAGTCAGTGTCTGTGGCAGGATTCCCACCCTTTTCTCTCGTGATTCCATGGGATCCTCTTGCCATCACTACCATCACCATTCCCTCCTCCTCCTTTCCAGCCTCCCAGCTCTGCCTGTGTGACAGATACCTGCTTGACCTTTCCCTGCTCGGCTCCTCATCCCTGCCTGCTTTTGGGGGGTGGGGGTGGGGAATGGGAGGGGTATTATATTAGTAGCCGCCTAATTCTTTACAGCTTGTGCTTTCCAGTCTCTGTCGGAGCAGACAGTTGGGCGCCCGTCCAGTTCAAGATCAGAAGCTTTGATAACCTGCACCTCAGATTTATGGCAGCCTGGACTGCCGTGATCACCTAATGAGGTGAATGGAGAGTGTCAACCTGTTTATTAAATACCTAGAACCAGCTGGAAGGCTAGGCCAAGGAAGCGAGTTAATCATATTTCTCATTTATTCAGCGTGTCTCCCTCTCGCTCATTCCACCACTCCCAGCCCTCTCCTCCCTGCTAAGTAGGCCAGACTCTCTCTTTTCATCTCCAAAAGGGGAGGTGCTCTGGACAGGTCATTTATGAAGACGGTCGGGGGCCCCAAAATGTTTGCGATTTCCTACTGATTTCTTAGGTGTTTAGAAGTTAATAATACTCAACACCTCATGATTCTTGCCTGTATGTCAAACAAATACATGAAAGGCTGAGAGCCCCGAGAGAGGGGCCAGTGGGGGCAAGGGGTGGGAAGGGGGGCTGGAGAAGAGCCTCTCCATCCTTACTTTTACTGCTCCTGTCAAGGAAAGCCTGGATAGATTTGTAAGTCCTAATGTTGATGGAAGATAAATTAATATTTCTTAAGTCGGCTAGGGTCTAATGAAGCCTTAATTCATCTTCTTTAATTGTCTTTGAAATTTAAACACACATACACACACATACACACACACACACACACACACACACAAATTGAAAGTAATGGATGGCCTGAGTTGCTTTAATCTTAACCTCTTCTCACCCTTTCCCCTTCGAGGCTGGTCTACTGTCACTTTTTTAATCTCTAGGGAATCCTTCTCCAGTTTCTTTTAACTGCCTTCAACTCCAGAGTCCTTAAATCTGCTCATTTCAGCATGGAGTAAATATTGCAGCCCATCTGAGGCCCCGAAGCTGGATTCTGACCTTGGACATGGCGAGGGCACATTAGGTCACTGAGTCCTGGAACGTTTACTACCCTAGCTCAGAGGAAGCAGGGGGAGCCTTTGATCTCCAAAAGGTGAACCTGTATCCTAGTGGGAGTTCTGAAGCCAAAGAGTTGGCAGCTAAAGCCTGTGTCCTTAGCAAGTATGTGAAGGAATGCTGGGATGGAACCGAGAGTGATTGGGTGGAAGCTACAAAGAGGCAAACAGCCTTGATGTCAGGGAGAGGAAAAACCCTGCTAAATATTAGAGCTGTCCCGAAGTTCAATGGGCTGCCTCTGGAGGATGGGCTTCCCATCATAGGAGGGCCCCTTTACTGGAGAGGTTATATTAAGAGGACTAGAGAGCCTCTGAAATCATAGGCTCTTAGATCAAGAGTTGGAAGGGACTCCAGAGGCCATCTAGGTTTGCCCCCTCATTTCCTAGATGAGAAAATTGAGGCCCAGAGACACTGGATGACTTGTCAAACATCATATACCTAGAGGTAAAATTTGAACTCAGGTCCTTGGATTTCAGAAGCAATGCTCTTTCTACTGTATCTTAGTGCTTAGGAGAGTGTAGTAGCTAGACCTGGAGCTAGGGAGATGTCACTCAGACTCCCACCTTGGACATTTACCAGCTGTGTGAAACCCAGGTGCTTCAGTGGGTGGAGTACTGACCAGTAGTCAGGAAAACCTGAGTTCAAATCCAGCTTTACACACTAACTGTGTGACCTTGGGCAACTCACTTAACCTGTTTGCTTCAGTTTCTCCAATTGTAAAATAGGGATAATAATAGAACCCACTCCCAGGGTTGTTGGGAGGATTAAATAAGATGATATTCTTCTTTTCTCCTCTTCCTCTCCTCCTCCCCCCCCTTCTTCCTCTTCCTCTTCTTCTTTTCTTCTTCTTCCTCTTCTCCTCTTCTTTTCTTCTCTTCTCCTCTTTTCTTCTTCTTCTTCTTCTTCTTCTTCTTCTTCTTCTTCTTCTTCTTCTTCTTCCTCTTCTCTTCTTTTCTTCTCCTCCTCCTCTCCTCCTCCTCCTCTTTCTTCTTCTTCCTCTTTTCTTCTTCTTCCTCTTCTCCTCTTCTTTTCTTCTCTTCTCCTCTTTTCTTCTTCTTCTTCTTCTTCTTCTTCTTCTTCTTCTTCTTCTTCTTCTTCTTCTTCTTCTTCTTCTTTCTCTTCCTCTTCCTCCTCCTCCTTCTCCTGTTCCTCCACCCCCCCTTCCTCTTTCTCCTCCTATACCATCCATGCCCTACACAGATCCAGGTTACACCATTCTCTCATTTTATAACTGAAGAGACTGAGACCTAGAAATGTTGAGTGACTTGGCCAAAATCTCACAGGTAGTGATCGTAAGTGTTATTTCCCTTGGTAGAATGTAAGCTCCTAGAGGTAAGAGATTATTTCATTTTTTCTTTATATCACCTTTGAGTTTTTTGTTTGTTTTTGGTGGGGTTTTTTTAAGCTACGGGGTTAAGTGACTTGCCTAGGGTCACACAGCTAGTAAGTGTCAAGTGTCTGAAGCCAGATTTGAACTCAGGTCTTCCTGACTCCAGGGCCAGTGCTCTATCCACTGCACCACCTAGCTGTCCCCATCACCTTAGGTTTACAGAGTTCCTGGAATATAGTTGGCAGTTTAGTGTTGGAGTAGATAAGGTGAACTAAAATTTAAAAAATTAATATGTTTTTAATGACTTCATATGTATAATGGGTATCATATTTCTTGCTTTCTCAAAGAGTGGGGAAGGGGTAGAAGGGGGGAAAAGTTTGGCACTGAAAACATGTTTTTAAACAAATAGAAAGAATGTTGGACTGGAGCCCTGAAGACCTGAGTTCCAGTGCTGCCTGAGCCACTTCTGTCCAACACTATCATATTACTTAACTTCTCTCAGTGTGAGTTTTCACATCTACAAAATGGGAATGAAAATACTGCTCGCCTCATGAAGCTGTCATGAGGATCAAACAAGACAATACGTGTAAAATGTTTACCAACCGCAATATACCATATAAGTGCTAGCCATTACCGTAGTACCCATCTAATATATGTTTATGGATTCGGTGATTATTAAAGTATCTTCTCACTGTACCCTAAAGCAGAGCACAGGCAAATGGCCCCATTTATCCTGTAGAAAAGGAGACAAAATTTTTCTCCAGTCCTTCTCCAAACCCTCCAGCATCTCCCGAGGTACTTTCCCGAGGTATATAGTTTGGAGCCAGGAGGTCTTGAAATTCATCAAGTTTCCATAGATAATTTTACAGACAGTCTAAATATCTTCTCTTCCTTCAAGCCTCAGCTCAGAGGCTCTTTCTTCCAGAGAAAGAAATTCCCCAGATCACTAATATCTTCCTCGGAGAGGACATGAAGTCAAGAAAGTGAGTTCAATTGTATACAGTGACAGCAACATTGGGTGATGGTCAGTTATGATAGACCTAGCTCTTCTCAGCAATGCAAGGATCTATGACTATTCCAAAAGCCCAGTGTTAGAAAATCCCATCCACATCCAGACAAAGAACTATGGAATCTGAATACACAAGGAAGCTTACTATTTTCACTTCGTTTTTGTTTTTTTTTTTTTCCTTCTCGTGGTTTTTCCCTTTTGTTCTGAATCTTCTACCACAATATGACCCATGTGGAAATATGTTTAACATGATTATCCATGTATAACCCATATAAGATTGCTTGCTGTCTTGGGGAGGGGGGAAGGGAGAAAAATTCGGAGCTCAAAATCTTACAAAAATGAATGTTGCAAACTATCTTTACATGTCATTGGAAAAAATAAAACACTATTAAATGCAAAAAAAAATTTAAAAAGAAATTGGTTTCAAATCCTACTTTACGTACTTAGTAGCTGTATGACTCTGAGCAAATCATGTACCTTCTCTCAGCCTCAGTTTCTTCATCTGCAAAATGAGGTGAATTGGACTTGATGGCCCCTAAGGTTCTTTTCAGCTCTAAATACATGATGATATGATCCAGCTAAAGGTGCTTCTTTGCTGTTGTTCAGTTGTTTCAGTCATGTCCAACTCTTTGTGACCCCATTGGGGGTTTTCTTGGCAAAGATACTGGAGTGGTTTGCCATTTCCTTCTCCAGCTCATTTTACAGATGAGGAAACTGAGACAAATAGGGTGAAGTGACTTGCCCAGGGTCACACAGTTTGTAAGGGTCTGAGGCCAGATTTGAACTCAGGAAGATGAGTGTTCCTGACTCCAGGCCTGGAACTCTGTACACTATGGTGCCACCCAGCTTCCCAAAGGTGCTTCATCCCTCCTCAAATGTTCCAAGATAACTTTGTCTCCATATCCCTTTGTCTCCATCCTCATTTACCTCCTTTATTCAATAACCATTTATTAAGCAGTTGATATGTTCCAGACACTAGGCTAGACACCAGGCATGCACGCGCACACACGCACACACACAGACACACAGACACACACACACACACACACACACACACACACACACACACTTCACTTCCTGACCTTGAGGAGCTTACATTCTATAGGAAGGTGGGTGGAAAGGAACGAATACATACACATAAAAGCCAATGCAATTATTCCTGTCTTGTCTGCTTAAAGGCAACTCTCAAAACTCTCACCCTCACTGACAAATCAGGTCCCCAAAGAATGACTGTTACCTTATGCCAGTGCTCTAGGGTTGACCCTGAGAGGTTGAAGGGCTGTTTGTCTAGTGCTTTATAGGACATGAGCCCCCACCATTGTGCTCTCTGCCATGATTATGAGTTGGTTATCGATTAGTCAGACAGTGTGAAATAGATTTTAGGAAGGAGTGTTTATTGCATTGTTATACTTAGAAAAATTGGTAAAAGAAAAATTGTTCCCTCCCTCCCTTTCCTCCTATGATACACTTTCCCACCAGGATGCACAGAGTCCAGAGGAAAATTGGCTCAGGTTTACAGAGTACATGAGTCAAAGAGATAACTACTAGCTCCTGGTTGCTGGAAATCATTTTGCCCCTTCATGAGATGCTCGGTAAGCTCTCTCTTAAGCATGGTATACCTTCTCTTCTAGGCTTCTTGTGGATCCTTGAATCTGTCTTCCCGAATCTCATTCATTCTCTTCTTGGATCCTGATGCAGACACTTATAATAGCTTCTGCTGTCCAAGGTGGTCAGTGCTGTCATTATCGCCACCGTCATCATCATCGTTGTTGTTGTTGTGACACTGGTGGAAAGATGCCAAGTTCAAAATGTTCCAGACCCACTGAATCTAACAAGGCCCTTTTTGAATTTCCCTGGACTAAGGCATCTTGATATTTTAGAAATGACCCCTAGGGTGTGACCAAGTACCTTTGGCCAATCCAAATACTCTTCCTGTGTAACATCCCTTCCAGTTCATCCAATGGCATCATCCAAATCAATGAAGGCCTTTTTACATTGACTCAGAATACCTTTGAAAGCACCAGGGTATAATATTTGATCACTTACTTTAGGTGGTATGAGATTATTTGATTGATTGATTTGAGATTGACCCCTAGCCTTGTATGTACGAAGTAAGCAATTTGGAAAGGGGAAGGTAATCACCAACTATATCACATCTTTTACGATACTTTCTTCTAATCCTGTGGTATCCTACTCCCTCCCACTGCAAGAGAATGCAGACTCCCTTAGAGCAAGGACTGTGCCAATCTCATACCTTTGTAACTCTAGCACCTAACACAATGCCTTGACCACAGTAGACACTCAATATTGGTTAATTTCTCAATTCTTCCCATGTGGAAAATTGGGCTACTTCCTAGTGTGTGGCTCTATTAGCTTCCACCCAAAACAAAAAGAGAACTGTCTAAAAACCCATCAGACTGAGTCACAGGAAGATATCCAAAGTCAAATCCCATGAAACAAAATCAAAACACAACAAACCTTATCCCCATACTTAAAGGCCTAAAAGTCATCTAAAGAGGAGGCCTGATGACAAGTTTCAAGGGATATGTGACATCCTACTCCCACCACTTACTAGCATTGTGGCCGTGATTGATTCACTCAATAGAACGATACACTGACTCTGGAGAGAGAAGATTCAAGTTCAGACTTGGCCTTTGATGTACACTTTTGAGTGGTCACATAATTGTCCTAGACTTCAATCTCCTCACCAGTAAAATGAGGGGGTTGTATCAATTGGTCTCTGAGATCCCTTCTACTTATGATCCTGTAAAGCTCTCAGAACCTCAGTTTCCCCATGTGTAAAATGAAAAGTTGGAATAATTGACTTCTAAGGTTCCTTCCTAGGGGCAGGTACGTGGCACAGTGGATAAAGTACCAAGACAAGTCTTCCTGATTTCAGGTCTTGCCTCAGATAATTGCTAGTTCTGTGATTCTGAGAAAGTCACTTAACTTTGTTTGCTATGGTTTCCTCATCTGTAAAATGTTCTGGAAAAGGAAATGGCAAACCACTCCAGTATCTTTACCAAGAAAACCCCAAGTGGGGTCATGAGAAGTTGGATACAACTGAGAAACGACTGAACAACAACTGAAAAGTGTTCCTTCCAGTTCTAGAGCTGTGATGGAAGGAGAGAAGGAAGGGGAGGGAGAAGGAAGGAAGGAAGGAAGAGGAGAGAGAGAGAGAGAGAGAGAGAGAGAGAGAGAGAGAGAGAGAGAGAGAGAGAGAGAGAAAGAAAGAAAGAAAGAAAGAAAGAAAGAAAGAAAGAAAGAAAGAAAGAAAGAAAGAGAGAAAGAAAAAGGAAGGGAAGAGAAAGGAAGGAAGGAAGGATTTTTTTAAATGCCTACTATGTGCCAGGCACCTTGCTAAGAACTATACATTTTCTCATTTGATCCTCACAACAACCTTGAGAGACAGATGTTATTCTCAGCCCCATTTTGTAATTGAGGAATCTGAGGCAGACAGAGGTTAAATGACCTGCCCAGGGTTACACAGCTAGTAAGTGTCTGAGGCTGGATTTGAACTCAGGTCTTCCTGATTCCGAGCATACATCTCTGTCCAGCCTATGTTGTATGTAACTCCCAGAGCCTCCGTTTTCAGTAAATAGGAATAATAATTCTTGTAGCCGCTATCTTATGGGGTCGTGATGAGGATCAAATTAAATAATGTATATAAAAGGCTTTAAAAATTTTAAAGCTTGATATCTGTAGAGAAACACCAATGGTTATAAATACTATTAGTCATGGGAATCTGCAGGTTTTTGCCCACTGTGGGCTACTCACTAGCATAAGTCTCAACCCCTCTTAATTCCAGTGCCCTCCCTCTGTTATTTCCTATTCATTCTGTATATGACATGTTTGTACGTGATTATTTGTTGGCTCTCCCTTTAGATTTTAAGCTCCTTGAGGGCAGGGACTGTCTTTTCTCTTTTTTGTTTCCCCAGCACTTAGCACAGTGCCTGGCACAGAGGAGGAACTTAATAACTGCCACTGACTTATTCATTCACAAAGTACTTATCAACCACCTGTCATAAGCCCCGTCTTACTTCATTTTAGCCCAAATCCATCCCCATGTCACTTCAGAGGGAAATTGAGAAGTTTAAGACACGCTGTCCATCAGGAAGCCAGAACTTCCCTGGTCAACTTATCAGCTGCTTTGCTGCTTCCTCCCTCCTCCCCACCCTGGAAAAGTGAGTCTCCAGTACAGTCCACTAGACATCACATTCCTTATTTTTCTCCTCTCTTTGGCCTCTCCAGCTCTGGCCCTTTGGTGCTCCCCACTGGGGCTGAGCTGTCCTGTTTGGTGACGGAGACACAAAAAAAATCATCCAACTCACAGGATCTTGGCAACCCATTTCCTATATGCTTCCCCTTCCATCCAGCCATCCACCAAGAAACCAGGGCCTGCCCAGCCCTGGGCACCCACCCTGGCACAAGGCTAGCACACACACCCCATACCTATCCCTGACTCCCACCTCTCACCCTTCCTCTGGGAACAGCATTCCTATCAACACTACCACAATTACTGGACGGGGCCTGACCATGAATTTCCCGATGGCTCCCTTGTGAATGTCAGGACCAAACTCCCTGCCCTGGGCATCATTCACGTTTGGGGGTTGTCTCTCTCCAAAAATAAAGCAGGTACTAAGTGAGCAGGTTAGTAATATAAGTTAGGTAGCCCAGTGGGTAGGGGACTGGACCTGGAGCCAGGAAGACCTGAATTTGAATCCTGCTTCAGATACTTACTAGCCAGATGATCCTGCCAAGTCACTGTTCTGTCTGCCTCAGTTTCCTTATCTGTAAAATATGGATAATAATAGCACCTACCTCTCAGGATTGTTGCAAGGATCAAATGAGTAACATGTGTAAAGGACTTTGTAAATGTTAAAGTCATGTGTGTGTGTGTGTGTGTGTGTGTGTGTGTGTATATATATATGTGTGTGTGTGTGCACGTGTGTGTGCATGTATATGTATATATGTATGTATGTGTGTACACAGTCATATATGTACACACATAAATAATTATACTCACACAGAAATACATATAGTTATATACACAGAGACATATAAGCACATGCATCTATATGCACACACATACACACATATTTGTGGTATTGTTTTTGTCATCATTATTATTAATATCATCATCGTCACAGGAAGGGAATGTTCTGTTTTGCTTTTGTAACCCCAGCTCCCAGAACAGTGTGCCTGGCATGTGTAGACATGTAGCCTATGTTCTCCTGGTTGACTGTGCCTGTGGTGAGGGGATTCTCAGTCAAGTACAGCCCAGACTGGGTGACCTCTGAGGGCCCTTTTCAGCTTTGAGATCCTGCAACTGTGAGACCTGAGACCATCAGCCAGAGGGGAAAAAAATCCAAGTCCTTTGGCCAAGCAACAAAACTAGCATTGGCCCGACACCTAGAGACATCCAGGCCCTCATAAAGGCGTCTTCTTAAACCAGAGAAAGAGAGAGAGATTTGTCTCCAGAAGCTTCCACATTGTGTTCTAACTTGACCGCATCTTGTACTCAATCTGCTGAAATTCTTGGCTCCGGACCATGATATCCCCACATCCAGGAAACCATTCTGACTCGGTGGGGCCAGAGGTCTCTCCCATTGTAACCCACTTCCTCCATCAGAGTTTTAAATTTGGAAACTGTCCGCATTGCTATTGTATGGAATGTCAGCGTTCAGATAACCTCAGAATTATTTTTATTTGTCTTCTTTGACCCAAACTTAAAAAAAAAAAAAGAGGGCTTTCCTTGGGACATGCTGTTAATAGACAGAGAGTCTGATAAGAGCTGGCTGATATTTTCAGCTTTTGGCCGGACAGAATGGAAGGAGAACACTTCCAATCTCTATGGGATCCTGAAATGGAATTCCAGTGAGTTTGGGGTATGCAACTGTGTGTGTCTGTGGGAGTGTGTGTGTGTGTCTGTGACCGTGGGGATATGTGGGAATATATGTATATGGGTACGTGTGTATATGTGAGTGTGTGTATGTATATAAGTGTATGCATCTGAGTGTGTATGTGTATTGTGAGTATATATATATATGTGTGTGTGTATGCATGTGAGTGCGTGTATGTGTAGAAGCATGTGTGGGTGTATGTACATGCATGTGAACGTGTATGTGTATATGTGTGGCTGTGCATGAGTTATGTAAATGTGTATGTGTTTTTGTATATCTGTGTATTGTGTGAGTGCACAAGTATGTATATATGGGTGAGTGGGTACGTTTTTGTGTATGTGTTTAACTATGCTCTTAGGGCAAGGAAAAAAGTGGGTAAGCTAAGGAGTCTAAGAGTCACTATATTATAGGACCTTAGATTTAGAGCTAGAATTCAATTGAGAAATTCAACAAGCTTATTCCCTTCATTCAGTAAATATTTATTAATACTAGGTGCATTGAATTGATAAAATAAAATATTATAATTTTATTTTAAATAAAAATTTTCACCCATGATCTCTATTCCTTGCCTCGCGGATAAATATGTATTTAGATATATACATATATTTACATTCATGTATACATCTCTGTACATACATATATCCATCTCCACCTCTTTGAAGCATAAAACTTAAAAGAATGATCCTTGTGGCCTAGTGGAGAAAGTGTTTGTCCTGGAGTCAGGAAGACCGGAGCTTGAATCCTGCCTCTGACACTTACTAGCTGTTTGACCTTTTCTGCTCTATGGACCTCAGCCCATCTCTAAAATGAAGGGGTTGGATTCCATGATGTCTACACTCTTTTTTCAGCTCCTTCTAGACCTGGTTCTTTACTCTTTACATTTCATCTGCATTTTCCTCTGTCAAAGACTGCATGCTCAGTCTACTTCTGGCACTGATCGCTCAAGAGATTAACGCAGTCATAGAAATGAGGGACATCTATATCTTGTTATCTAAAGGGGATGTGTTGCCCCCCAAAGGTCCAAGGGGGAAGCTGGGATTTGAACTAAACCAAGGGGAGAATAAGACACCTGGGGGTGAGAGTGTCTCAAAGATTATTTGTTGGTTACAAAAATATCCAGACATTTATGAAACTCTAGGACAAAGGGAAACCCTTGGCATTATCTGGAGGGGGAGAACCCAACATATTCTTCTCTCTCTCCTACGCACATGGATTTTCATACGTTGTCGAGTTAGCCGCCGTGAGCCCCTCTGGGTAGAGAGGTCCATTTCAATAGCTGATCCCTTCTTGGTGTTAGTCCCAGAATTAGCAAATCTTATATATCAGCCATTGAAGCAAATATTCCTTCACCTGATCGTTGCATCAGATCTTGAAAAGCTATTCTGATGAAAAGAAGGCAAGAAGAGCAAGCCGAGGACATTCGAATCCCTGGGACCCAAGAAATACATTGTCCTTCTTCATATGCTCATGCTGGCTCCCCTACAACTTCCTCACTTCTCCCTGCACTATTTAATCAGAGGCACAGTTATAAGTAGAGCTTAGTGACCAGGGCTTGCTCCAGGATGCCATCATTTGGAGGATGAAGATAACATTTGCATCTCTTAAGTGACAGATAGCTGAGTTTAGTGTCTAATTAGATGGTGCAGTGGATAGAAGAGTGGGCTTGGAAGCAGGAAGACTCATCTTCCTGAGTTCAAATCTGGCTACAGACACTTACTAGCTGTGTGACCCTGGGCAAGTCACTTCACCCTGTTTGCCTCAGTTTCCTCATCTGTAATATGAGCTGTGGAAGGAAATGGCAAATCACTCCAGTATCTCTGCCAAAAACCTCAAAATGGGGTCACAAAGAGTTAGACATGACTGAAACAACTGAACAATAATAAAAGTGTCTAGTTAGCATGATTAATCAGTCAAAATACGGAAGCTACTAGATAACAATCTTTTTCCAAAGGCTGTTACCCAACTCCTCCACTGCTGGTTCCCAGAGCCTTTTTCTTCCCATCTGAATTTTTCTTTAAGAGTCACTCGGAGGACATGTTTCATACTTTTTGTCTCTGGTATCAGGGCTTTGGTTGTTCAGTTATTTCAGTCACATCCAACTCTTTGTGACTTCGTTTGGGATTTTCTTGACAAAGATACTGGAGTGGTTTATCATTTTCTTTTCTAGATCATTTTACAGATGAAGAAACTGAGGCAGACAGGGTGACTTGTCCATGGTCTTCCTGACTCAAGGCCCAGCGCCTTATCTATACTGCACCACCTAGCTGCCCCATCAATATTGCTGGCTAAATCTTTGATGAGGTAGCTGTGGCTTTCTAGATAGAGGGCTGGCTCTGAGTTAGAAAGACCTGGGTTTAAGCTTGAATCTGATACATACTGCCTGTATGATCCTGGATGAGACACATCTCAGCACACCAGGCAAGTCTCTATGACAAGCATTTGCAGAGCCAATGATGATCTGCATTGATGCAGGAAGTTTTCCCACTGGGAGTTCCCTATGCCACAGGTCTGGTTAAAAAAAAAGTGGAGGGTGGGTGGGGCCTTGATGAAAGGCAACACAAGAAGGGTCTGGGAGGAAGGACCAATAGTTTGGTCCCAGATGACCCGATGATTCTGCACAGTCTCAGAATATTGTCCACACCTTTTCTATACTCTCTTATTTGCTAATCAAAAGGCACAATTCAAGAATTTCCTAAACACTGTCTTGGCCATCAGTAGTTACATATGTGTATGTCTTTCCATCTCTAGCTTGATCGTAGGCTCATAGATTTAGAGATAAAAGGAATTTTAAGAGGCCATCTAGTCATTTTACAAATGAGCAAAAATCTCAGCTAGGTTAATACCCACCAATGCAAAGCTAATGTTGGAAGCCAGACTCAAACCTAGGTCTCCCTCAATCCGTCCTTCCACTGTACTGTGATATCTCTGGAAGCTCTGTTGATGAGAAGATCAGGTTATCCAACCTGGCAGCTTCTTAGGACCTCTCCCCTGTAGATGAACACACAGTCAAGGGTGGGGAACCTGTACCCTCGAGGCCACATGTGGCCTTCTAGGTCCTCAGGTGCAGCCTTTTGACTGAGTCCAAGTTTGACAGAAGAAATCCTTGTGTTAAGAGGATTTGTTCTGGGAAGTTTGGATTCAGTCAAAGGGCTGCACTTGAGGATCTAGAGGGCCACATGTGGCCTCAAGGCCTCAGGTTCCCCACCCCTGGGATAGGTACTTAGTAAATGTTTCGTTAGAAGATTAAGTGATAACACCTAACATAAGACTCTCTGCACACAGTAGGAATTTTTAAAATAGCTGATAATTTATCATAAACTTGCCTTAGACCAGATGCTAATTATTTCTCTAATTCCTCTTGCACCTAATATGGCACCTAGCAGAAGCTCATTGAAGGCAGGGATTGTCTTTTGCCTCTTTTTGTGTCCCTAGCATACAGCACAGTACCGGTACATCATTTCACTCATATTTGAATCTCCCATGACCCCACTTGGGGCTTTCTTGGCAGAGATACTAGAGTGCTTGGCAGTTTCCATCTCCAGCTCATTTTACAGATGAGGAAATTGAGGCAAACAGGGTGAAGTAACTTGTCCAGAGTCACACAGCTAGGAATTTTCTGAGGTCAGATTTGAACTCAAAGAAGAGTTTTCCTGACTCTAGGCCTGGTGCTCTATGGTGCCACCTGTAGTCTTTCAATATCCTGTTCACAGTCTCTCACCACTACTGTCTATCCTTCCCTAGGTACCTAAATGATTTTTCTAAATCATAGGTCTGCCCATGTTAATCCTCTCCTCAATAAACTCCATTGGCTCCCTATTACTTCTAGAATAGAATATAAAATCCCCTGGCATTTCAAGCTCTTTACAAACTAGCCCCTTCTGGTCCAGTTCCTTTACACATGACCCTCCTCCACAGACTCTACAGTACAGCTATGCTATTCTGTCTCCCACCTCTGTGCTTTTGCATTGTCTGTGCCCCCATGCCTAGAATGCTTTTCCTCCTTTCCTCTGCCTCTGCTTTCCTGGCTTACTCAGCTCAAATCCCACCTTCTGCAGGAGGCCTTTCTCAGTCCTCCCAGCTGTTAGCGCAACTTTCAGATGACTTCCAATCTCCTCTGTATATATGTCATACATGCCAAGTTATTTATATATTGTTATTGTATATAAATGTATATTATATATATATATATATATACATATATATTTTACATATTGTCTCCCCCATTGGAGCATAAGCCCCTTGAGGGAAGCAGTGAGTAGAATCCGTAGAGTTTAGCACAAAGCCTGGTCCACAGTCGATCCTCAATAAACGCTGACTGACTGGTCCAATAAGACACAATTTCCACTTTGCCTTTTTATCAAAAACAAATCCTAAGGTAGATGTCATTTTTTCTCTTTCAGCTACATATCATCATAGACAAAAATCAGCCTTTCAGATGGCCGATGCCTTTCCCCTCGAGCGTTCATGGAGAGCATATGGCTCTTCTGAACCAGTAAAGATTCTTTTTCGAGGTTGCCCTGCCCTAATGAAGGCAAAGGAGTCACGGGTCCCTGGGCCTTGCTTGAATTAGAGATGGTGTAAACAGTACTTAACAGTTCTAATTGAAGGTCAGTAAATCCCTGAGACATTCAATGAGTTCTATAGGGAGATGCGTAAATCTGCTCCCTTTGTTGACATCCCAGCCAAGCCCCCAGCCCGGGCTTGGGCAAGACTTAATAAACCTGGTATGCGCTTAATCAAAACCATTTTGCCACCAAAGGGGCAAGCGGTGTAAATCACAATTACTCTCGGCCCTAAACCCTGGGCCCAGAGAGGCCCTGCTGATGCCAGAGCCCATCAGGGGCTGAGTCCGGGCTCTTCGTTAGCTGGTTTTAAGGTCTCAGTACCGGACCTGCTTCTCTGCAGGGGAATCCAGATGGAAGCTTAAAACCCTGAAGAGGACAGGGCTGGCCCCAGACGTCTTCTCTTCCCCTCCCCCCAATCTCCATATTCCCCTGTTCTCCTTCAGTCTTTCTTCTCTTTTCTAGTCATCACTAAGTAAGAAAATATTACTAAGCCCCAAATGCTTCGATCTGGCATCACCCCCTCCCCGCCCCCAATAAGCTCGGAGGGCTTAATAATCCTGGTTGGCTCAGGGTTTCATTTTTGTTTGGGGGGGGAGACAGGAGAACATTCTGTGTTCTATCTAGAGCCGATCAATCTGTGGCTTAAGAAAGCCGCTCCACTCAGGGGCCAAAAGAGTCTTTTCACCCAGATCTATAATTCGCCCAGGTAAACAAATACAAACCTGTCCTCAAACAGTCAAATGGGCTGTGGATAATAAGGCATTTGAGCAGCCAGGTGGCCCAGCAGGCTGTGATGGTGCCATGCTGCTGGACTTGAGAGTTAAGAAGATTTGAACTCAAATCCTGCCTCCGGCATTAGTGGTGTGACCTTGGACGAGTTACCTTCTTTCAGCCTCTGTTTCCATTGAAGTGGTGGGATTGAATGTCCTTCTAGGTCCCTTCTACCTTTAAATCTGTGATTCTATGATTATGAATGAGTATTTGGAAGAGAGAGGAATTTTGGGAGACATAACCCTCTTTTCTCCACTCACCGAGCCTGTATTGACTCTTCTCAAGGCTATTTCAATGGTCCTCTATTGATTTTCCTTTTCTTCTCTCTCCAACCAAGCCTATCTATACACGGCTGCTAAGCTGATATTCTTAAAATACAGATTTGATCGTCAGACAGTTAGGTGGTCAGTACACAGAGCACTTGGTCTGCAGTCTGGAAGACCTGGGTTCAAATCTAACCTCTGATACTTCCGAGTTATATGACCCTGAGCAAATCTCTTACCTTCTGTTTGCCTCGGTTTCTTCAGCTGTAATATGGGGATAATAACAGAACCTACCCCTCAGGATTGTTGTCGAGATCAAAATAGATACTTTTTGGTAATGTCACTTAACACAGTGCCTGGTACATAGTAGGGGTTATACAAATGCTTATTCTCTTCCTCCCATAATGTTCCAAAAGGATTAGATTCTCTCTGCTCACTGCCAGGGGGAAGAACAAGGAACAAATTCATGGATGTGGTGGAAGAGCTCATTTTGACGCCATATAAGGAAGGCTTTCTTACCTTTAGAGCCATTTAACAGAGGACTGGGCTGTCTTAAGGAGTATTGAATTGGCCCTTTTACAGAGGCCTTCAAATGAAGGCTGGGTGACCACTGGCCAAGGATGGTCGAGGGAATTATGGGTCAGTTTCAGCCTAAACCAGCTGACCCAAGAAGTCTCTATAACCTCTGAGATGCCATGATTCTGAAAGAATTCTGAGAGGCAGCTTTTACCTTCAAAGATGCTATTGGGAGAAAATCACTAAATAAAGATTTCCCAGTTTCTTTTCTTTGTCTCTAATGGGGACTGTTTAGTGGGAACATTTTGGTCTCTTCACCATGAGGGAGCCATCTTGGTATGGTAGAAATGGTCTTGGTTCTGGAGACAGAAGAACTGGTTTCAAAGCCTGCCTCTGATGTTCTCTCTGTGAGACCTTAAGCAAATTACTTAATCTCTCTGAGTTTCAGATTCCTCATCTGGTAAACTGGAGGCCCAGGCAGAGTGCCCTCTCCAAGGTCCTTTTTGATTTAGATTGATGACATCTAGGAGCTTAAATTCATCAGAGCCTAGAACCAAATCTCCCCCAGGACAATTTGTGGAAGATGGGGTCACTATATTAACACAGTAAGGAAGTAGCTTCTATTTCCTCAGTGTGGAAATTCCATCTGCCTACACAGATCACAGTCTAGTTAGAGCTTAGTAGATAAGGTCACTCAAACTCAAATCCCCCCACAGCCAGTGACCATCTGAGGTGGGATTGGAAGCCAGGTCTTCCTGCCTCTGAGAGGGGCCCTCTCCCCACTCTATCAGGATGCATCTTCTGAGGTGTGTGGTCCTGTCCTAACTAATGGTGATTGCTATTAGAGGGTTTTCTTTCTTTCTCCTTCTCACCCCCCTTTTAGGCTTTCCTGATATCTCTCAGCTTTGATCCTTTCTTCAGTAACATTTTCAGCTTCTTTTCAGTCCCCCCCTCTCTCTTCTCTCTTTCTTACCCCCTTCTCTTCCTCTCTCCTCCTCTTCCTCCTCCTCTTCCTCTCTCCTCCTCCTCCTCCTCCTCCTTCTTCTTCTTCTTCTTCTCTCTCTCTCTCTCTCTCTCTCTCATCTCTTCTCTCTCTCTTTGTCACTCTCTCTGTCTCTCCTCTCTTTGTCTCTCTGCATCTCTCTGTCACTCTCTGTCTCTGTCCCTCTGTCTCTGTCCTTCTCTGTCTCTCTGTCTCTCTGTCTCTGTCTCTCTCTCCCTCCCTCTCTTTCCTTTCCTTTGCTTCTCTTCTCTTTCCCTATTTTTCCCTGGAGGCCATTGGTCTCTTTTTCCTTTGCTCCATACTTCCTCATCCTTTTCCTCTCTTCTTCTCTGCTCTTGCCTATTTTCTCATCCTGCTTTGCCTTTCTCTGGCCCCTTTCCTCTTTTTCTCTCCCCACCATTTGCCTGGAGCCCAAGCCTGGGCCCAAAGAACTGGCCAGGGCCTTAATTGCTCCCCTCTTAGACATGATGCCAATTAAAGGTGACATCCTTTGAGCAAGGAGCCGAGGTTCCACGGCTACATATTCCCTCTGTCTGAGTGAATCAGAGGAGCTGTCACATCCAGAAAGCTAGAAGCCATCCATGGAGCAACCCAGGCCACTGAGATCCCTCGGAAGCAAGCAGAAAACACTGGAGAGGTTGGTGAGACGGGTTCTTGGAGTGCTTTCTGCCCCTCTCCCCTCCCGCTGGGGAGTATTTACAGGACCTGACATTTCTGAGGTTGCATAGCTTCTCTGTACCAATCAGGGTACCCACTCAGAGGCAGTACTAGTGTCCATGCCCTGGGAGACTCCAAGACCTGGGGAGGGCAGGCTGAAACCCGGTCCTGTGTGGGAAAGGAAAGTCTGACAGCTTGAGCATCCACAGGCTTAGGACTTAACTAGTGGCAACTTGAAGGACTGAAGACCCTGCCCAACACTAACAAGAAGACAGGGTCACATAAGCAAGTGTGTAGCAGCCCAGGCTGTCCAAACGCATTTGAAAAACTAATGTTTTCATTTAAAAGTGGTACAATTGCTGTCTAGAGCCTTTATCATGTCAGGGATCTTTTTGGTGGTCTGGTGAAACCTATGAACACTTTTCTCAAGATAAGGTTTTTAAATTCACAAAATAAAAATCCCAAGATTTCAAAAGAAATCAATTATATTGGAATAGGTATCAAAATAGTTTTTAACATAATTCAACAGATTTCAAGTTAAGAATCTTTGCTCTAAAGGCAACACGGTGTGATCCATAGGAAACTGGCCTCAGCATCAGGAAGAACTAGAATCAGGTCCTACCTGTGAAAAGTGCTGGCTGTGTGAACTTGGATAAAAGACTTAGCCCTTCAGTTCACCAGGTCAGGAGTTTTCTAAGTGTGGCCCAAGGCCTCCTGGGGGCCCCAAAACTCTTAGAGAGGGGCCATGAGGTCAAAACTGTTTTCATAAAATTACTGAGATCTTATAATTTCTTATCCTATAAATATCAATAGATGTAGCCCACACAAACAAAAGATCTTTGGGGCATCCTCAGTAATTTTTAAGAGTGTGAAGGGGTCCAGAGACCAAAATTTTGAGAACTGCTACTCTAGTCAACCAAGTTTCAGTCATATTGCTGACCTGTGTTGGTAGAGGGAGTTTACTCACCTGGGAGTTCCCTCTATAGGTGAAATTCCAGGGCAAGTCCCTATCACTCAGCCATTATTGGATAACCAGGAAGTGAGAGCATCATGTCTTCCCCTGATCAGGCAACATACTACTCAGACCATCTCTGGAGTCTGCATTAAATTTTAGGCACCATAGTTTAGGAGGGCGAGAGAGCCAGATTGGAGAAAATGTCAGACTTGGAGGCAGGTAGACCTGAGTTCACATGCCATCTCTGCCCTTTACTAACTGTGGGCAAGTCAGTTCAAGGAGGATCAGCATCTCTGATGTGAGGGCTGCTCATCCACATTTGGTGTCTGCTTGGCACTCAGTTACAAGAGGCTGGCCAAGTTGTTCAAATGCCAAATGTATGCTTGCCTAAAAGATTATTTTATGGAGAACTCACACAAGGCAAGTGCCCACACAGTGGTCAGAAGAAGCAATACGAGGACACTCTCAAGGTCTCTCTTAAGAACTGTGAAATTGATTGTGTGACATGGGAGACACTGGCACAGGCATGCCCACATCAGAGAAGGTGCTGTGCTCTATGAGTGAAGCAGAACTGAAGTAGCTCAAAAGAAACATGAGATGCCCAAATTTGGAGAATCCACCCCAAATGTTCACATGGACTGTGAACTGTGCCTGACCTATGGCAGAGCATTCCAAACTCATCTGATCAGCCATAGTCAGACACTATAACTTGACTCTAACAGTGATGTCATTTTGGTCCTCTTCAAGAACAAAGGGCAACAACCAACCAACCAGCATGTGCAGTGGCCACACCACGGTAAACCATTTAAGCAGATGGTTAAACCAGGTTGAGGGTAGCCGACGGGCCTCAAATCTGTCTATGAGTTAAGGGGGTGTCTACCCCAAGCATGTGAAGACTTTCCCTTGGTTGAATGGGCATGAGAACAATTTGTTCCAGTGGCCATGAAGGCAGCCGAAGCAGGCAGTGTAGAGTATTTAGAATGGGGTCAGATATCAAAGACACCAAGGTCATTCACTGCACTCCAGGTCATCACCAGTCGCCCTGACTTTTGGCTGGTCACTGGCCTTCAATGACTCTGAAGATGAGAGTGAGGCTGTTGACCTTGCTTAACTCCTCCTCCCTTAAATCGAATTCTCCTACAAGTAAAGACATCATGCTATGATGTCAATGGGCCTCTTCAGAAATGAAGGACAGACAATGACAACAGCTATGTGATCTTAGCCTGCTGCACCTTTCCTTTCTGAACCTCAATTGACTCATCTGTAAAATGTTGGGGTTGGAATAGATGATGCCTGAGGTCCTTCTAAATCTAGCAGATTATAATGAAGTGGAAAATGTCAAGAAGAAGGCAATGAAGATGGTGGAGGGCTTTGAGTTCATGACATATAAGGAGCAGTTGAAGAAACTGGAGGTGTTCAGCCCCAGTTCCCTAGGAGGGGAAAGTGATAGTGACCTTCATATATTTGAAAGCTTGTCGTGTGGAAAACATGTTTGACTTGTTCTGTTTGGCCCTAGAGGGCAGAGACAGGAGCAATGGTAGGACAGTGCAAAAATTCAAATTTAGACTGGGTATGAGGGAAAAAATTTCACCTATAGGTGAAAGCTGTCCAGAGAGGGGATGAAACATCTCAGGAGATAATGGGCTCCCCTTCACTGAAGGCCTTCAAGCAGAGGCTAGGTGACCATTTTTCGGGAATATTGTCAAGAAAATTGTTTTCCAGGTATGGGCTGGACTATATGGCTTCTGGGGTCCCTTCAGCTCTCAGGTTCTGGGATTCTTGGATTCTCTGATCACAGATGCATTGTGGTATTAAACAATCACAGCATCTTGCAGCTGGAAAGGACCTTGGAAGGCTACCAGTACAACTCTTAGCTGACCAAGAATCCCCACTTCAACAACCCCAAGAATTTTAGAATTGTAGGACAATAGGTTTAGAGCTGGGAGGGGCCTCAGAGACCATCTAGTCCAGCCTTGACTTGACCAAGAAGCCAACAGTTCCCTGAAATTGTTATAGAACCATAGGTTTAGAGCTGGGAGGGACCTAGAGGTCATCTGGTCTAGTCTTAACTTGACCAAGAAGCAGTATCTCCAATATGATCAGGATTACATGTTTAGAGATGGGAGAGACCCTAGAGATTATCCATTCTAGTCTCCTGATCTTTCAAAGAGGCTCCGAGGTAAGGTGACCTAATATCCCACAGCTAGTAAGTGGAAGAAAGTAAACTTGGGTCCTCCCACCCCAAGTCTAAAACTCTTGCTCCTGGATCTTAGATAAGAAAGTAAGATAGGACCGATGTGGGCCATGCAGACAGAGCTCAAGCCATCCACAGAACAGCTCATACAGTAACTGACTTCCACCATATCCTCTGACACTTCTAACGTGCCAGACAACTTTCCATTCACTGAAAAACAATATATGCTAGCATTAAAAAGGGATTTTCAAAAATACTCCAGTCATCAACTCATTGTTTGGGGCCAAGGCCTCAGCGAGACTCCAGCCTCGTCTTCCTCCTTTCCCTCAGCACATCCAGAGCGTCAGCTGGATTGGATTATTCATAATAAAACCAGCCCATGATTTATGGAGCCCAGCGTGGCTAACAGGCTTAGGCCTGCACATTATTCACATAAAAACCAGGCCTGCTACCTGAAACCCCGCCGGGGCAGCAAGGAAGGGCAAGAGAAGAAAAAACAGCCACTGGGTTAGCCCAATGTCGGTATTTTGGAAGCAGGGACTCAGTGAGCCATTCTCGGGAATGTGGGTCTTCCATAGCATTCCCCTGGCCTAGCTTTGAACCTAGAGTCCAGAGGAAGAGAGAAATCATTTATTAAGCACCTACTGTGTGCCAGGCACCATGCTAAGTGCTTTACACAACAACCATGGAGGGCTGGCGCCTTTATGATCTCATTTTACAATTCATGAAACTGACACAGATAGCAATTAAGTGACTTGCTCATGGTTGCACAGCTAATAAGTGTCTGAGGCTAGATTGGAACTCAGGTCTCCTTGACTCCAGGCCTGGTCCTCTATCCATAGACCCTAAACTAAGAGAGTATTTAGTGCAATCCTTTCCTTGTCCAGTAAAGGAAACTGAGGCACAGGACAGTGAAGGAACTGTGGATATGGAGCTGGAAGGGGACTCAGAGGCCATCTAGCTCAATTCTGTCATTTTATACAGTAGGGAACTGAAGATAAGGGAGGTTAAGAGATGGTATATTTAGAGCAAGGTACTCACACCACTCAGACTCTACATTTTACTGCTGAGGAAGTTGATGCAGTTAAGGGACATGTCTAAGGTCGCACGTAGTCAGGCTTCTAACCTCATCACACAACTGAAATTGCTTTCTCTGAAGTTATTAATGATCTTAATTACTAAATCCAACAGTCTTTTCTCAGTCCCAACACTCCTCCACCTCTCTGCTGCATTTAACACTGTCGATACTCACCTCTCGGGGCAGTAGGTGGCACCATAGTGGATAGAGCACTGGGCTTGGAATCAGGAAGACATCTTTCCGAGTTCAAATCCAGCCTCAGGCACTTGCTAGCTGTGTGACTCTGGGCAAGTCACATCACCTAGTTTGCCTCATTTTACTCATCTGTAAAATGAGCTGGAACAGGAAACAGCAAACCACTCCAGCATCTTTGCCAAGAAAACCCCAAATGGGGTCACAAAGAGTCAGACACAACCAAAACAAATGAACAACAACAATACTCACCTCTCTAGCTTTTTGAGGGACTACTCTCTCCTATTCCCCCCCCCCACCTCTCTGACTGTTCCCCAGACTCCTTTGCAGGCTCATCACCCACATCATTTCCTCTAATTATATATGTATATATATATATATATATATATATATATATATACACACACACACACATACATATATATATGTATGTATGTATCCTATCTATATTTAAATCTATATGTATGTGTGTATATGTATGTATATGTGTATATATTATATGTGTGTGTGTATATATGTATGTGTATATATATATATATATATATATATATATATATGTATCTCCAATGCCCATCTCTCTCCTGAGCTTCAGACATTACCAATTAATTAAGACATCTAAAAGTCAACATTTGCCAAACTGCACTCATCGTCTTTTCCCTTAAACTTTCCTCTCTTCCAGACATCCCCATTTCTGTTGAAGAAATCACCATCGTACTTGTCTCCCAGATTCATAACCTAGGGGTTATCCTGCACTCCTCTCTCTCCATCACCCCACACGTCCAATCAATGGCAAAATCTTGCCGTTTCTGCCGTCACAATGTTTCCCACATCAGACTCTTCTCTTCACTCACAGCTGCCATCTTGGTTCATGCGCCCTCATCATCTCTCACCTAGATTATTGTAACAGCCTCCTAATTGGTGCCCCTGCCTCAAGCCTCTCCCCACCCTACTCCATCCCCAATATTGTTGCCAGAGTAATTTTCCTTAAGGACAGATCTAATTATGTGGTTCCCCTACATAATCAATTCTAATTCTTCTTATTGCTTTTAGGATAATATGTAATTTCCACTATTTAGTTCTTAAAGGCCTACCCAACCTAGCCAGAATTTATCTTTCCTACCTTGTAGGACATTACTCTGAGATCGGATCAGACTGGCATGGCAGTGGCCAGTCCCCATGCCTAGGGTGCACTCCCCACTTCTGTCTGCCTCATAGACTTAGCCCCACTTTTTTCTTTGAGATACAATTCAAAAGCCACATTCTGCACGAAGCCTCTCCTGATTCCCCCAAATGAAAACTACCTTGTATTTAACTACTTTGTATATATTTGTGTTTATTCACTTTATATTTATGATATCTATATATTTTATCTATATTTATCTCTATATCTATATACTTAGACATATAAATATATATCTATATTTATCAATCTATATTTATCTATCTCTATCTATTCCTCTATCTACCTATCTATCTATCTATCTCCTTGCTGTCTCTTCCATTAAAATGTAAGTTCCTTATGGGTAGAGATGGGTACTAGTACATGGCCCTGTGCCTGGCACATAGTAGGCATTTAATAAATACTTGATGATACATTAAGTGATTAACTAAACTTTGTGTCTTCCCAATCTAATCCAATCTCATGTAACCCCAAGTACTACATGCAAAATTATATGATAGAAGGCCAGCCTTAGAGGCAGAAAGATCCAGGTCCAAGCCCTGTCTCTGACACGTACTGGTTTGTGACCCTGAGTAAGTCATTTATAGCCTCTCGGTGCCATAGGCAATGCTGTTTCAGATCATGTGTGGAACTGCATTGATAGAGGGAATTTCAAGTTTCCTACACCCTCAAAATGACAGGTCTGAGCCCCTTGACACAAATAAAGGCAGTGAACTGGACAGGATGGGAGACTTGCCTCAGACACTTACCAGCTGTGTGACTCTGGGCAAGTCACTTAACCTTCTTTGCCTCAGTTTCTACATCTATAAAATATAAAGGTTAGACTCAATGTTTCCTTTCAGTTTTAAATCTATGATCCTATGTGCCAGTATCTGGGAATAGAAAACCAAAGCAGGGATAGAGTCCCTGCCCTGAAGGAACTTACATTCTGTTGTAATGTGCTGAGCAAAGGGCTCTAGGCACCATATATGGTGGTTTTATTGTACTGGAAAGTAAATGGAACATTTATCTTATTGTAATAATATTTTAATCCCCACCCCCACCAGTGTGGCTAGATATAGATAAAGAAAGAATTAAAGGCAGTGAAGTTGAGGCAGAAGTGAAAAGATGCTGAACCCTCTCCCTCAAGCCAAGTACTGGGGAAAGCACCTGGGACAAAAGTAGAAGCAGCATCCAAGTCCCAGTCCCAGATAATGCCAGGCCCTAAGAAGCCCATTCAGCAGGCAGACTCATGTTGGAAACAAGAAACAGAGGGGAAATCTCTGATCAGGGAAAGTGATCTAACATCAACAGATGAAAAGGAGAAAGCAGACTGAAATGCATCTTATTTCTTGGTGTCTTCTCCAATAAGGAGAATGTACGACAAATTGAAGGGAGGATGAAGTGGAGAGGGAAGAGGAAGAGAAGGAGGAAGAGGAGAAGAGGAGGAGGAGAAAGAGGAAGAAGAAAAGAAGAAAGAGGAAGAAAAAAGGAGACAAAAGGAGGAGGAGGAAGGGGAGGAGGAGGAGAGGGAGGAGGAGGAGAGGGAGGAAGAGGAGGAGGAAAAGGAAGAGGAAGAGGAGGATGAGGAGAACAAAGAGATGGAGATAGAAAAAAGGAAAAAGAAAGAAAGAAAGAAAGAAAGAAAGAAAGAAAGGAAGGAAGGAAGGAAGGAAGGAACGAAGAGAGAAGAAGAGAGCGAGGGAAAAAGAAAGAAGGAAGAAAAACAGGAGAAGGCAAAGGAAAAGATAAGAAAGAACCTAAGTTAGATGATCAGTATAGATTATGCAAGGAAATGATAGAATGCTTCATGATACAGACGTCAAAAATTAATACCTGCTAACTACCTAGGAACACGTGTCATAGTGGCTAGAATTTTACATCAGAAGCTCACTTTCTTTCATTGACTGATAAATGACGAATCCCTCCCACCACAAATATTCAACATTTTCTGAAGAACTCAAGCAATGTCCTGTACTTCAACAGACCAAATTGCTGCCCTCAATTGCCAGGACATAATATTGATCCATAAAATCTTAAGCACAAGCAACCTTCTTAATAGACATCGCCCTCCAAAATACTTTACATCTCCAAGCTTCATGGACCTCCAAACCTTCAAGCTATAGAATCTTAGCAGAAGAACTCACAGTCCTGTGGGTGAAGTACTTAACATTTCTGTAAGTCTGTCTTCTGCCGGGTTGGACAGAGGACAATCTCAGGGAGCCCACAGATGACAAGCTTGTGCCCTCATACTTTCATTCAATGATGACAAGTACTTGTTTTCTGTACCTGTGCAATAGCCCACAGAATATTAGCTATAACAGAATAACAGCAGGAGAGTGGCTTGTCTCAAGACCATTTCTGTCTTACCCTAAATGAACAAAATAAAATGAGAGATTTTTCTACAATAATAACAATTGTGTGGTCCCTACTATTGGCTGCTTATGGCTTTAAAGATGAACTGTGTGACCCTGGCTGAGTCACTAATTCCGATTCTCAGTGCTATAGGCAACTCTTGGAGACTGTAAGTAGCAAATAATGTGTAGATCTTCACTCGTAGAGAGAAATTCCTCATGTGGGAAGTCCCTAGACAAAAGAAATCAATGAAATCACAGATACAGTGATCCCCTAATAAACCAGGACAATACTTCACATTTCTACAGCACTTTGTTCAACCAAAAAGCATTTATTAAGTCTCTTTAATGTGTCAGGCACTGTACTTGGCGATGAGGGTGAAAAAACAGAAATGAAACTATTCCTGTCCTCAAGGAGCTTACATTCTTCTAGGTCACCCTGTCAGCCTCTGAACACTCACCCTCGGACCTGGCTTCTGGAGGGGATTTGTCATTTGCAAAGCCTTTTTACCTGCATGTGAGATCATGGTTGAGCTACTGAGAAGGAATCAAAGTGCTCAAAGGATCACAAATAAGGCAGGTGATTACTCACAGACATGGCAGGATGGGGCTCCCCAGACCTAAAGTCACATGGACAATCCCAGGTGGCAGTACAGGTACACCACAGGAATAATATTCCCGTGGAGAGCCTGGGTCTCTGCCCTTGTATCTGATTAGTGCTGCTGCACTAATTCACTAGGACTGAGTGGCAGGAGGGATTTGGAAGCTAGAGGCAGCTAGGTGGCTCAATGGATAGAAGACCCGAATTCAAATTCAGTCTCAGAAATTTACTAGCTGTGTGACCCTGGACAAGTCACTTAACCTCCATCTGCCTCAATTATTCAACTATAAAAATGAGAATAATAATAGCACCTAACTCCCAGAGTTGCTGTGAGGATCAAATGAGGTAATATTTGTAAATTGCTTTTCATAGTGTCTGGCATATAGTCCTTAAAGCATATGAAGCTTAATGAATGCTTGTTTTCTTCCTTCCTTCCTCCCTCCCTTTCCTTTCTTCCTCCCTCCCCCCTTCCTTTCTCCCTCTCCTCCCTCCCTCCTTCCCTTCCTTCCTTCCTTCCTTCTTTCCTCCCTTCTTCCCTCCCTTTCTTCCTCCCTCCCTTCCCTTCCTTCCTTCCTCCCTTCCTCCCTCACCTTTCTTCCTCCCTACCTTCCTTCCCTTCCTTCCCTTCCTTCCTTCCTCCCTTCCTCCCTTCCTCCTTCCCCTTTCTTCCTCCCTCCCTCCCTTCCTTCCTTCCTTCCTTCCTTCCTTCCTTCCTCTCTTCCTCTCTTCCCTCCTTCCTTCCCTCCCTTCCTCCCTCCCCTTCAGTCCTTCCTTCCTTCTTCCTTCCCCTTCCTTCCTTCTTTCTTTCCTTCCTTTCTTCCTTCCTCCCACCCTTCTTCCTCCTTCCTTCTTGCCTTGGGGGAACCAATCAATGGGTGACCTGGACTTTGACCACTCTTATTTATCTTAAGGGTGACAGGATTAGGAACATCTACTAACCTTACTGGATTAAGGTTTGCTGATGTGATTATGATCAGGGAAACTTTGCATTCTTTGCATAGATGAAGCTAAACAAGGGTTGTTGGATACATAGGAACTTTCCAGTATATAGGAAGGTTAATCTGTGGTCAAAAATGGTGTCACTTCTGTCAGTGAGGGCCCAGCAACAGGCCAAGCCTCATGATACCTCAGCTCCTTTGATTGAAAATGAGAGAACACATAGCTATAAGAAGGACCTAGATCTCAATCCCTTCAGAGGAAGAGAATAGGAGAGCCTAAAAAAGGATAGCAATAATACCACCCATTATGAAGGGCTTTGAAGGCCAAACAAAATTTTCTATTTTATCTTGAAAGTGATAGGGAGAAAAATAAAATAAAATGAAATAAAATAAAATAAAATAAAAAAGAAAGTTTATTTGCAGGGTGGGAGAGTGCTATGGTCAGACCTGCCCTTGAGGAAAATCCATTGAATGGCTGAGTGGAGGACAGACTGGAGTGGGGAAAGGATGAGACTGTGCATTGGCTGATAGGGGGTCATGTTTCTAACCCTGCCCTCTCTACTCCCTGCCTAGCACCTAAGAACCTAGTGTGTAGCACAGGGCTGGGCACAGAGAACAGAGCTCATAGATCGTCACCCAGTGAATGTAGGAGAGCTGCTGAGTACTTTGGCCACTCTCGCCTCTCTAGGGAGCCCCCATCTTCCTTCTTCCCATTTGGGTAATTCCCCTGCCCATGTCTCTCCATTCACCACCACCAGCCAGGCTTGTCAGTTCATGGATTTCCTACCCTACCATACCCATTTATATTCATAACCTTGCAATTCAGAATTCACTGCAAAACTCACCTCCCGACACATGCATTTCACAAATGCTGAGTAAAGCTCACAGAATCACAAATTGATACCTGCAAGGGACCCTAAAGGTCATAAAGTCCAACCCCCTCCCCCTTATTTTAAAGATGAGAAAACTAAAGGCCCAGAGACATGCCCAGGGTCACACAGCTAGTATCTGAGGTGAGATTTGAACCCACATCTCTAGGACTCTACCCACTACTCCACAATGTCTCCACAAGATGACTTTTCCAAGATAGTGGTTTCGTAGAATTGAGAAGGCCTTGTCTGTCATAAATATTCTTGAGGTGGACTCAGAGGATGAGATAGGACAGACTCCTGAATACCCTGGACAGCTGAAGGACTCTGGGTGACTTCAGAGGCGCAGTATATGCAAACAAAACTGCCTCGATAAAACTATTGGCTAAAAGGTCAAATAAGTGGTTGGGGAAACAGCCGTTTCCATCACTGTAATGCCTAGAGAAGACATTTGTCTTATGTCACAACCCCAAGCACCATCACTTGGTGATTTACTGACTGTGAGATCAGCTTAGAGGATGATATGTCAGCTGTGAAATCACCCAAATGCCTCAGAGTCATTCTTGACTTTTGTCTCTTGTCCTTCCCTCCATCCAAGTCATCCCAATTCTTTCAGCACATCTCTCATGTCCAACCCCTTCTCTCCCCTCTTCACCTTTCACCTGGGTCATTGCAACATTTTCTTCATTGGTCTCCCTGTTTCTGCTTTCTCTGTACAACTCTCAAAATAATCCTCTCAGAATACTGTCCTTCCCATGTCGTCTTCATGCCCTAGAATACATAATAACTTCCTATTTCCTCTGGGACAAATTATAAACTCTAGGGATTGACATTCAAACTCTTCACACTCTGGCTCCAGCCTATCTTTCTGATTTTTCACATTATTCCCCTTCGTGGACCCCAACTTCCAGCCAAACTGCTATACTAGCTGATGTCAAGGTTGGAATCCCATCTCCCACCTCCCTTACTTTGCACCGTCAGTCCCCGATGCCTAGAATACATTCCCTGTTCCCCTTCTGCTCTATGAACCACTAGTCTTCTTCAAGTCTCAGTTCAGGTGCCACTTCCTATGGGAAGCCATTTCTTTTGGTTTGGTTTGTTTTCCCCAGGTGTGAGGATCCTCTCCTTTCTGAAATGGTCAGGTATACCCTCTTCCATCTAAATTGTGTGTTGCCCCAGGAAAACACTGTACACAATTACAGCCACGTTGTATCTGTGATGACTAACTTTGATAGACTTGGCTCTTCTCAGAAATGCAAGGTTCTAAGACAGCTCCAAAAGACCCACGATGGAAAAAGAGATCCACATCCAGAGAAAGAATTACGGAGTCTGAATGCAGATTGAAGCAAACTATCTGCTCTCTCTTTTTTTGTTTTGTTTCTTCTTTCTCCTAGTTCATTCCATTGGTTGTAAATCTTCTTTGCAACATTTCTAATGTGATAAAATGTTTAATGTGAATGTATATGTAGAGCCTATATCAGATTGCATACTGTCTTGGGGAGGGCGGGGTTATAAACTAAAAATAAATAATTTATTTTTTAAAAGAAAAGAAAAGAAAAGAAAGGACACACACACACACACACACACACACACACACACACAATTGTGTGTTCCCTTTGTAGAATGGAAGCCCCTTGAGGATGCAGATTGTTTTTCCCCATGACTTTTTCCAGTGACTTGTCCAAGGTGATATCATTTCACCCCTTTAAGACTCAGCCTCTTCAGCTATAAAATTACCAAATTGGACAAGATGACCTCTATAGTTGCTTCCAGATTGAAATCTGTTACACAGTTAGAATTATATTTTAAAAGGTTTCACCTTGAGGTTGTCACTATTTAGCATAGTGCTTTGTACATGGGAGTCACTTTAAGCAGGTTTGTGGGATTGGATCAGAGTCTTTCTGCATGGGCCAATTTCCCATCCTAACTAGCAACTAGAACAACTCAAGCCAATTGCAGATCTTAATTCACCCCTTCCCCCCATCAGGTGCCAAGGCTTGTCATCCACATGGAGTAGAGCTCCTACTGACTGTCCATGCCCAGTCACCAGCCCCAGTGTAGGGGGCAGAGGAGGAAGAGGGGCAGAAAGAACAATGGATTTTGAGTCTGGTGGTTCAAATCTTGGCTCTTACCTTTACTCCCTAGGTGACCATGGACAGATCACTTTACCCCTTTAAAAGCCAGTCTCTTCAGCATTAAAATGACCAGATTGGACAAGATGACTCCGAGTCAGCTTTAGACCTTCCCGATCCAAATCTGTCACACACTTACAACTATTTTTTTTCTGTTTTTTTTTTACAACTATTTTTCTAAAAGGTGTTTTTTTTTAAAGTTTAAAAGGTCTATTGGTGGCACAGGTCATATTCTGGGACCTCAAGGAAAATTTTCCTGAAAGAGGAGTTTTTAGGTAAATTGTTTTAACATTTAATTTCTCTGTCTTGGTCAATATAATCTTCAACTACAGTAAGAGAGATGTCATGGCCAGGACTAAGGAGAGGATCATCCCATTGCGGTCTGTCCTGGTCAGATCACATGTGGAAGGCTGTTCTGAGGGCCAGTGCTTCGGAAGGACATTGACAAGCATGGTGAAGTGGACTGGCCACTGCCCTTGGAGGTCACTCCCTTCCTCAGTCACTTAGTAGTTATATGAACCTGAGCAAGTCTAGGAGCAACCTAGGGATAGTTAAGTGTCATAGTATCTACACCGCTGGGCCTAGAGTCAGGGAGACTCATTTTTTAGTTCAAATCTGGCCTCAGACACTTACTAGCTATGTGACCCTAGGCAAGTCCCTTTACCCTGTTTGCCTCAGTTTCTTCATCTGTAAAGTGAGCTGGAGAAGTAAATGGCAAAACACTCAAGCATCTTTGCCAAGGAACCCCCAAATGGGCTCACAGAGTCAGATACAACTGAAAAATGACACAACAATGAACCCAGGCAAGTTGCTTAATCTGTCTGCCTCAATTTCCTCATATGTAAAAATGAGGAAGCTGAATTTGGCCTGTTAGTTCACTTCTAAATCTATGCAATGCTATATACTTGGAGAGTACATATAGGATGGTGAAGAGCCATGAGAATACACCATGTTAGGAATGGGAAAATGATGATGATGCTTTGCAAAGCATATTACAAATATTATCTCATTTCATCCTGACAACCCTAGGAGGTAGATTCTATTATTATCCCTATTTTATTGATGGGGAAGTTAAGACAGACAGAGGTTAAATGTCTTCCCCGGGATCGCACAGCCAACAAGTATCTGAGGCCAGATTTGAATTCAGATCTTCCTGACTCCAGCTCCATTGCTCTGTCCACCGTGCCACCAAACTGCCTCATATTCATAACACTTAGCACAGTGCCTGGCACATAGTGGGTGCTTGATAAATGCTTATTGATTAACTGATGGATTTAACTGGAAAGGACCTCAGAGGTCATGTAGTCTTACCCCCTTGTCTTAATGTTTGAAAGAATTCGGGGTGGGGGGGGGTGTGGCGTAACTTGGAGAAGAGATGATTTAGGGTAGAGGGGCAGGGAGGGGGAGAAATGATAGCTGTCTTCTTGATACTTGAATAGCTGTCAGATGGACTAGCCTTGTTCTGCTTAGCCCCTGAGGGCAGAATTGGGAGTGATAGGAGAAAGTTGCAAAGAGGCAGCTTGAACCATGATGTAAGAAAAGATTTAGGCTCGATTCATCAAACACCGAAGTCTCCAAAAAACTGGAACGAAGCAGTTGCAGAGGGCCATGGAAGGTGGCATACTGAGCCTCAGCTGGCTGTGAGCTGTGGCAAAAAAAGGAATCTTGCAGGAGTTGCTGCGTGGAGCTTGTTCATCAAAGACACATGCAAGTGAATTAGAGAACGAAATAGTCATCGGGCAGAAGGAAAGGAATACTGATGTGGGGTAGACGAGGTGGTCCCCTGATAGATGTCACATAAGGCCAGCCCTTCCCATGGTGCTTGGGCCCCCTATGGAGAACTCTCTGGAGGGGACAGAGATGAGTCAAATGAGAAGGGCAGGCATGGGTCAGGTGGGATCCAAATCATGGCGGGGGCGGGGGGCCGAGCGGAGATCAAGGATCCATTGGTGTATCAGAATAGAGAAACAAAGTCCTCCAAAGCAAAACCTTAGTCTGCTTTATCCAAGGTGGCAGAAAGAGAAGCAATGGACAATGACAGGGGGAGGGTGGGGAAAATCCAAGTTATGTGTAAGGAATAACTTTTTAATAGACCAACCTGCCCTAAAGTGCAATGTTCAGTCATTTCATTTGTGTGGAACTCATTTGGGGTTTTCTTGGCCAAGATACTGGAGTGGTTTGCCATTTCCTTCTCCAGCTCATTTTACGGGCAAGGAAACTGAGACAAACAGGGTTAAGTGACTTGCCCAGGATCACTCAGCTAGTTGGTGTCTGAGCACAGATTTGAATGCAGGTCTTCCTAACTCCAGGCCTGGCACTCTATCCACTGTGCCACCAAGTTACCCTAAAAAAAGTGGAATCAACAGAGTAGATATTTCCCCTCAGTTTGTTAGCTCCAGTTCTACCTGACTCCTTCCTTTGCTGATCTGTATCCCTCCCCCTTTCCCCCAAATAAAATAATTCAAAGACTTCCTGCCCCAAGTCAGACCAAAATCAGTCAGTGAAGCTCATAGTAGGTGCTTAATAAATTGTCATTGACTGACTATTGATCAGCTGACTTGGTCTTTATGCCCCTCCAAAATGAAGGAAATTAAATGCCTCTTGCTTACACCTGGGCAAAAGGAAGTCAAATCTGTCAAGATTAGGAAAAGGAAGGATACTGTAAAGTTGAAGATGCACTGTGGCGGGCCCCTGTACATATTGGGCATCACAGTCAAAGAGAAGGCAGAGAAACGTGAATATTCCCTATCTCTGGGTTTGGCCATAAAGAAACTAAAATGGAATCATGACTTAGACAGTATTAAAACTTAGAAAAAACATGAAAAAAGGGGAGGAGAATGGGCTGCCTGGAGAGGTAGAGGCTCCCCTTCGAGTAAAGCCTAGATGGCCATATACCAGGTATCTGTCTTCAGGTGTAGGTACAGGTTGGAAGCAGCTGGGTGGCTCAGTGGATAGAGCGCTGGGCCTGGAGTCAGGAAGACCTGAGCTCAAATGTGGCCTCAGACACTTATTAGCTGTGTGACCCTAGGCAAGTCCTTCAGTCTCTGTTTATCTCAGTTTCCTCAACAGTATCATAATGTAGTTGTATAATAATACAACTGGATAATAATAGCGTCTACCTCTCAGGGTTGTTGTGAGAATCAAATAAGATAATATTTGGGGGGACAAAAGCCCTTAGCACAGTGTCTGGTATATAGTAGGGGCTGTATAAATGCTTATTTTTTTCTCTTTCTTACCGCTTCCTCTTCCCTCCTCCTTCCCAGTCTGGGCTTCTCCCATTAGATCATACTGCTTCCATACAGAAAAAGTCCTGTGAAATCCTCACCCACTCCCAGTACCTGGACTGCCCCAAGATGGCAGAGAATCACCCCCTATTCCCTTAGAAAGAGAACTTTGCATATAATGTTATAATAAGGGGCAGGGTGGATGGATAGAAGAAGGACAAGCTTGTGTTCCAGTACCCCTAAGGTTCCAATGTTAAATCAGAAAGAGGAGTAGTGCTTGGTAATTTTGGTTGATAATTCCTGCCTCTGTCCTTTCCTGGTGTAGATTAAGCCCACTGGGGTTGGTTCCAACCTCTACTAGTCAGTCTCTTCCAGACTGGCTACAGATTGTTGCATATTGGGTATGCACCCAAGATGGCATCTCTTTAAAGAAACAGTTAAACCTGGCGTCCTTCTGTGCGGGAAATATTCATAAGAGGCAGCCCCAAGAGAGAAGTAATCCAGAGGAAACCAAAACCAGATTTTTCTTTCTTTTTTTCTTCATTTAAATTCCTGCACGGCTCTCCAAACTTCCTCCAGAGACCTCAAAGAGATTTTCCAACACCTTTACTGTGAATAGGAAGCATTTTTTAAAATGAAGAGAAGGTACCCAGCTCATACCATTCCAAGGTCATCAGTGGTAACTAATTGACATCTAATGTTCTACTTCATGCTTATGTAATAAAGCCCAGGTAAGGGCATGTCTAGCTCTATCACCATAGGTCCAGATGGCCAAGGGAGGAGCTAAGTAGCTGTCTTTATTCTAATGATCTCAGGCTGAGTCCAAAGAGTGAGTCTGTAGAGTCCAGTGGCACCAGAGATCAGTCCCTTAGGAAATGACTATGTATTGGTTAGGGGCACTTCTCCATAGAGGGATGCCAATGGAATCCCTGGTCCAATCCTTCCTCCAAAAAGCATTATTTTGTTATTTTTAAATCTCAAAACAGCTCAGCTCCCTACTTTTAAGCTCTACCTTGCTCATGAAACTTCCTTAGCCTTTTTGGTGCCTAATAACACATCCTCTCCCAGAGTCTTCCTCTCCACATTACTTCTAGAACTCCTAGAGAGAGACCTAAATGTAGATCCATTGGCATATTGGAGCAAGGAAACAAATTTATTCCAAAGCAGAATGACTACCTTATTCTGCTCTATTCAAGGAAGCAGGTCAAGGAGTACAAGGTGCACGTTGCAGAGACACAGGCTCCAGAATTAGGCTCCAGTCTTCTGCCAAATGGTCGTTTCCCTCCAACAAATCTGTGAGGTAGTTAAGCAAATATCATTGTCTCCATTTTATAGCTGAAGAAACCGAGTTCTAAAATGACTTTCCATGGGTCACACAATTAGTCAATGAGCATTTATTAAGCATCTACTGTGTCCCAAGAATTATAAATAACTAATAGAACTGGGATTTGAGCACTGCTTCTATCAATTAATCAAGCAACTCACATTTAGTTGGCACTAATGGCCCTTTACTAAGCCCTAGGGATACAAAGAAAGACAGGAACAGTCCCAGCCCTCAAAAACCTCACATATTGATGAGAGAAACAACACATATATTAATAGGCATCTATGAGATAAATGCAGCAGCTAGGTGGTACCAGTGTATAGAGCACCAAATCTGGAGTCAGGAAGGCTCATCTTCTCAAGTTCAAATCCTGCCTCAGACATTTCCTAGTTGTGTGACCTTGGGCAAGTCACTTCAACCTCTGCTTAGGTTTCCTCATCTTTAAATGAGGAACTTGGACTCAGAGTTTCCTTCCTTAGAGTTCTAAGTCTGTGATTCTAGATCCCATCTTTCTAGACTGATTTCACAGCACTCCTCCTAGACCACTCTGGGCTGTAGACAAACTGGCTGAGTCACCGGTGCCATCACTGAACACTGTCTGCCATCTTAGTTCCCCAGTTGTCTCTCCTTTTACCTCCAATGTCCCCTTCCACTCCCCACCATTCCTTAGAATCCCCAGATCCCTCGAGTCTAGGCCGAAATGCCACCCCTTTGTTAACCTTTTCCTATCAGACCAATTACTAGAGCTTTCTCCCTGGTCCACCCCAGCTGAAATTACTTTGTACTCAGTTTACTTTGCACTTATTTTGTACACCTGTTGTTTCCATAACCACCCCCCCCTCTGCCACCCACCACTACCACCACCACCACCACCATCAAACCCGCCAATGGAACGTAAGCTCTTTGAGGACAGAAACTTGTTCTTTTCTCTTTTTTGTCTTTATATGCCCCAAACTGAGCACATTCTTGGGACTTAATGCTTGTAGAGTGCTACTGAAAAATGAATTGAATCATAAATCATAAGATAATAGATGGGAGCTGGAGGAGACTTTAAAGGCCATGAAGTTCATGCTGCTCCTCATTTCACAGATGAGGAAACTGAGGCATGGTGAAGTTTAAGTGACTTGCCCAACCAGTGATCGTCAAGTCAGGCCTTTCTGCCTCCACCTTGGGAGCTCTGACCCCCACCCCACATCACCTGGAGAAAGCAACTCTTCAGAAACCACCAATTTGGTAGCAGAGATAGGACCAGGACCCAGTCCTCTCAGCTCTCAGGCCAGAATCCTTCCCACCATACCAGGGTACTTTTAGAACTTGACAATATTGGTGCCCTCAAAAATCACTTATTCAAATATCTTGGGAAGGGTAACAATAATAAATGGCATTTGTATTGGTTTAGGAACTAGGCTTGTGATTTTATCAGCGTGGGGAACTTCTGGGTGAGAACACTCTCTTCCCCAATGCTGATTGCCACCCTCTTTGCACCTTAGAGCCTTAGGGTATTGCCTAGAGCCCTAGGAGGCTAGGTGACCCACCCAGGGACACACAGCTAGGAATCTGGCAGGATTTGAACCCAAAGGCAGGGCATTGACCTGGTTCTTATTGACTCATCGACCTACTGTGACATGTAGCCTCTCAACATTCATAGATCATGTTAAATTTTGCAAAGTTATCTCATTTAAGCCTCTCAATCAACCCTACGAGGTAGATGCTACGCATCTTAGGTGTGACCTTTTGACTGAGTCCAAGTTTTGCAGAACAAATCCTTTTATTAAGGGGATTTGTTCTGTGAAGTTTGGATTTAGTCAAAGGGCCACACTTGAGGACCTAGAGGGCCTCGAGGCTGCAGGTTCCCCACCTCTGCTACAGAGTATTATCCCCATTTTACAGATGAGGAAATTGAGGTTCAGAAGTAGGATTTGAAACCAGGCCTTCCTGATTCCAAGTCTAGCACTTTATTCAGGCCAAGCTGACATAAGTTCTCATCAAATCCCACTGTATCCAGGGCCATCTCCAGTCATCCTGATCTAAGTCTCACCACTAGACCCAGATGGCTCTGGAGGAGACAGTAAGGCTGGTGACTTTGTATAGCTCTGCCTCACTTAAATCCAATGCACTCGTATGGCATGGCATCACCTCCCTGACATCATGGTCCTCTTTGAGAACGAAGAACAAGTAACAGCAATGACAGCAACCTTCAGTACATTTAGTTGACCACCAGCTGAGAACAATTTGGGCAACTTGGTCTGGCCTAAGAGAAGATTGCTTGGAAAAGCACAGAAAGAGGAGAAGGTTGTCCAAGGTGTAGGTGGAGAATTAAAGACGAATCACGTCTCCTCCAGATTCGGTGTTGTGGTCCAGTCATTTTCCAATTGTGTCTGACTCTTCTTGATCCCATTTGGGGGTTCTCCTATCAAAGACACTGGCAGAGGTGGCCATTTCTTCTCCAGGAAGGAACCTCGGAGGGCAACTAAACCAACACCCTCATTTCATAATTGTAAGGCACCTAGCATAGTATCTGGCACATAGGAAACACTACACAAATCTTAGTTGTTTTTATTATTACTATTTCAGAGAAGAGAAAGTTGGGTCCTAAGGGCTACATAATTGGGACTGAATCTCACACACCTACTGGGCATTTGAGGCAGGATTTGAACCGAGGTCTTCCTGAATTCAGGGGCAGCTCTCCATCCATCATGCCAGGGGAACTGGAAAGGATCTTTGGGGTCATTTAGTCCCAGGCTCTCATTTTAAAGAAGAGGAAACTGAAAACCAGAGAAGGGAAATTATTCCTCCATAGTCACTCAGATGGTAAATAGCAAAGGCAAGATACAGACTGAAGTCTCACAATTAGATAGAAATAGGGAAGGAGGAAGAGAATCCAGAGGAAATGGGGGGGGCAGAATCCAGAAAATAATGAGGGGGGAATCCAAAGTAAATAATGGGGGGATCCAGATCAAATGATGGAGGAGGGACCTAAAGGAAATGAGGGGGGTGGGGGTCCATATTAAAAGCTTTCCGGCATTTTATTCACTAGCTGATCCCCATATGTGTCCCCCAAGTCTGCCCTCCCTTTCTCTTCCTCCTTCTTCCTCTCCCTCCCCTCCTTCCCCTGCCCCTGGTCCTCTTCGCAGAGACTCTACTGGCTCCCATGGTTCCAGACAGGAGAGCAAAACACGTTAGCCGACAGACTACCAAGTCGCAAAAGGAGGCAGGAATCAAATAAAAGGAAAAGGCAGAAGCCACAGGTCAGTCTCGTATAAATATTTATGCTGGAGGAAAAGTTGGTGCCTGAGTAATGACCTTGTGGCTGGTATTAATAGAGATAATGTGAGTCTGTAGGATGCACGGCCAGGAGAAAGGAGGAGGGGGCCAGGACACTGGGGCGGGGGAAGATTGGGGAGAACAGGAGAGCTTGGGAGATTATAAATCTTCATGCCAACTGCAAGCCCCACTGACCTTTCTATCTTTCCCTCCCCTTCCTCATATCAAATCCTCCATCCCTAACCTTCTGTCTCCTCTCTCTGGGTCCTTCTATTTTTTTTCAATACTCAGTCACTGAATGTGGAATTTCTGATCTAAGGGTTGAATTTAGGGGAGGAAAAGGCAGGTAGGTGGTGCAGTGGATAGAGCACTGGGTTTGGAAGACTCACCTTCATGAGTTCAAATCTGGCCTCAGACACTAACTAGTTGTTTGACCTTGGGCAAGTCACTTAACCCGTTTGCCTCAGTTTCCTCATCTGTAATATGAGCTGCAAAGGGAAATGGCAAATCACTCCAGTATCTCTGCCAAGAAACCCCCAAATGGGGTCAGAGAAAATCAGACACCACTGAAACGACTGAAACGACTTATAGGAGAGACCCCTCAATCACCCCTCTGAGTACAAATGATGGAGATGAAGCCAGCGAACCTGAGTTCAAATCCTCACTTTGTCACTCACTACCTAGATGACCTTGGGCAAACCACCTAACCTTGTACAGGTCTCTGTCTCCTCATCTGTAAAATGAGGAGGATGAATGAACTGGCACCAAGGATCTCTTCCAGCTGTACGTGAACACTCTTCTGATTGAGTCAGCCATGTGGCCCATCAATCAGTCACATAGGATTAACCAACAGATGCATGGACCATCAGCGGCTGTTACTCTTTACTGTTAATTTCAGGAAATATGCTTTGCAAATGTGTGTCTGCTGTGTTGAATCAGAATTTGTCAATGAAAAGAAGATAAACCTAAAAACCTGAAAAAAAAAAAAGCATTAGTTAAGCACCTACTCTGTGTTAGGCTCTGGGGAAAAAAATGAGTGAAACAGTCTCTATTCTCAACCAGGGCAGGGAACCTACACCTTGAGGCCACATGTGGCCCTATAGGTCCTCAAGTGTGGCCCTTTGACTGATTTCCTTAATTTGCTCCGTAAAACTTGGAGTCAGCCAAAGGCTGCACCCAAGGACCTAGAAGGCCACATGAGGCCACATGTTCCCCACCCCTGGCCCAGACTTTGTAGGACCCTGGACCACAGGTTAAATTTAATATAAATTACTGGTTACTTTTCAAGTACTTTTAGAAATTGTATTTGGCTCAACTCTTCGTATGAAGTAGACGAGGCTCTCCTGATCCCTGTCCTCTCCCCACTCAACAATTCTTAGTATCTCCCTTTCCAATTACTATGCGTTTACTCTCTACATTTTTATATTTACTTTTGTCTATGAATTATTTCCCATTCAGCTGAACAGAAGCTCCTTGAGGGCTTATCTTTGCATCCCTAGCTCTTAGTATAGTGCCTAGAACATACTAGGTACTTAATAAATGCTTACTGAATTGGATTCAATGATTCTACTTCACAGAATCCCAGAGTACAAGAGTTGAAAGAGACCTCAGTGTCAACCTAGCTTGTCCCCTCTATAACATACACAACCAACAATCATCTTGCCCCTGCCTGAAAACCTCACTGATGAAGAACCCATCCCACCTTTGGAGGCAGTCAATTCCATGCTGGGTTAACTCTCATGGTTTAAACATGAAACCTACATTTGTTTCAACTTACAACTGTTACTCCTAATTTAGCCCCCTGGAGTCAACTGTCGTGCTTAGGACAACCCTTCAAATACTTGAACAAAGCCATCATGTGTCCATGAGAAATCTTGTCTTTTCAAAGATACCTGCCTAGTTCCTTCAACTCACCAGTCTTTCCTCTGATGAAAGAGCAGAATTCCCTCTCCAGCAGACACACTAGTACTATCTACTTACCAAAGTATGAGAAGATTTCCCAAAGCAACCTTCCAACATTAAGAGAATGTGAACCCTAAACATGGAGGAAAAAGAAAGCGATATGGGATTGGGGATGGGGTGGGAGGATGGGGTCTTTGGCACTGAAGGTAGCATACCAAGATAGCTGGCTGCTGTTGGTCAGTGGCCAACAAGTCCCTGAATAAGACCTCATTTAAGAGTGGGACCTAAAACCCAACAGATCTTCCCAACCTTAATCCAACCCCTACACAAAAGGAATCCCTATGCCAACTAAACCTGGATGGGGGCAGTGTAGAGAGCATGATCAAATTCAGCATTTAGTAAGTACCTACTATACGGGCAATACACTAGGGGCTTAGACCCAGGGGATAAAAAGACAAAAAAAGATAACCCAGATCCTACCTTCAAGGGAGAATGAGAGGAAGTAGAGTGGCAACCAACAACTGTATTGTCTAAGAAGGTTCAATGATTTAAAAAGCACCCTCAAATCACCTCCTTATGGCAAATTTAGTTGAGGAGAAGGGATAGACCTATAGATGCAAAGTTCTGTGATGTGGAGACAGAGGCTACCAGAGCTTCAACTTCACCTGTATATAGCTAATTTATATATAGTTGTTTGTATGTTTCTCCCCCCAGTAGACTGGAAGCCTCTTGAGAGCAGGGATTGTCTTTCATCTTCTTTGCACTTAGCTCTGAATCTATGATTGATCTATGGTGATCTATGGGATGAAAGATGGAGATGCTGTGAATGGAGAACTGAGGAGATCTGTGCTGATCCAAGTCTACAGTTTTTCTCAGATTCAGAAAATGTCTGAGTTGGATGAGATATCAGTAGCCATCTACTCCAGTGCATGTCCCAAACAGTAGCCTCCTGATAATGTACATGACAAGTGGTTCTGAAGGCTTCCAATGAGGCAACACCCGTTATCTCCCAAGAGCGCAATTCCACTTGGCAGAAACTTTTTTTTTACAACAAATGTAAATGTGCCTTATTGTAACTTCCACCTATTACTACTTGCAGGGTCCCCCAATGCCAAATTCAGGCCCGTTCAATCAGCACTTATAAAGTGTGGGCCCAGAGACAGAAAAAGTAACAGTGCCTGCCCTCAAGCAGCTGACATTCTACTTGAGGAAGACAACATGTTCACAGATAAATAAATGCCAAGTGTCTAAAAACTAAATACAAAATTATTTCTATGGGGAATCCATCACAGAACAGCTGGGGAAATAAGAAAAAGCTTCTTGTAGGAGGTACTAAAATTGAGCTAAGTATTGAAGGGAAATACGGATTCCAAGAGATAGAGGTGTGGAGACAGTGTCCCAGGCTTGCGGGACAGCCTGTGAAAGTCATGGAAAGAAAAACTATGTATGGTGGATATAGCAGACCAGTTTGGATAGATCATGGGTCACAGGAAGAGGAGGAAAGTGAAAAGTCAGGATACATAGATTGGTTCATGAAAGGCTTTAAATGCCAAGATGAGGAATTCCTATTTGATTCTAAAAGCAATGAGGCATCTTGAGCAGGAGTATATTTAGGAGTATAAATTTGATATCTGTATGGAGGATAGATTAGAGAGAAAACAAACTAACCAATGGAAAGAGGGGGTAAGGGCTTGAATTTGGGTGGTGGCTGAGTGAGTGGAGAGAGAGGAATGTATGTGAGAGATGGAGATGCTGTGAATGGGGAACTGAGGAGCCTTGACAAGCTATTGGGGGAGAGGGTGAGGATAGGCCAGGGCGGGAAAGGATAGTGAATAGGTAAGGGTTTTGGATAGGATGGGGGTGCTCTCAAATCCCATTTCCTATCATGTCCTCCCTGAAGTCACCTTTCCTCCAGGCCAGGGGTGGGGAACCTGTGTCCTTGAAGCCACAGGTGACCCTCTAGGTCCTCAAGTGCAGTCCTTTGATGGAATCCAAACTTCACAGAACAAATCCCTTAATAAACATCTCTGGTTATTTCAACTGATCCCCAGATGGCATGGACTTGAGGCCTTTCCCCAACCTGGCTGCCTTCCTTTATGTGCTTCTAAACTTATCAATTTCTTCCCCAAATAATTTAAAACAGAAAACAATACCCCAGATGTGGTCTTACCACATCAGAGGGCAAAGGGGATATCATTAACTCACTCCTGGAACCATTCCTCTCATACTGCAGCTGAAGAACACATTAAGTTTTTTGGTTAGGTGCGGTACAGTGGATAGAGTGCTGGGCCTAGAGTCAGGAAATTGTTGTTCAGTCCTTGTTGTCTAACTCTCTGTGACCCCATTTGGGGTTTCTTGACAGAGATACTGGAGTGGTTTGCCATTTCCTTCTCCAGTTCATTTTGAAGATGAGGAAACTGAGGCAAACACAGTGAAGTGACTTGCCCAGGGTCACCTAACTAATAGGTGTCTGAGGCCAGATTTGACTTCAAGGAGATGAGATCTTCCTAATCTAAGTTCAAATTTGGCCTCAGATTCTTATTAACTGTGTGTCCCTGGGAAAGTCATTTAATCTCTCTCTGCTTCAGTTTCCATTTGTCAAATGAAGATAACAATAGCACCTACCTCTTTGGGTTGTTGGGAGGATCAAGTGAGATAAATCTTTTCAAACCTTAGACCATTATGTAAATGCTACTCATTGTATCATCATCACCACCACCACCACCACCATCATCATCATCATCCTATTGACACATAGTGAGTTTGCAGTTCACTAAAACCCTCAGATCTTTCTTTTTTCAAGCAAACTGCTATCTCTTGATGCCTTGCCCATGAGGAATTCTTGTAAAGTTAATTTAATACCTAAGGACTTGTAAAGTTAACTAGTTAGTTAAACACTTGTAAAGTTAACTAATTCATTAAATGCTTGTAAAGTTAATTAATTAAATACTTGTAAAGTTTATTTTTTTAACCTGAGTATAAGATTTTCCATTTGTCCCTATGAAATGTCATCCATAAATTTCCAGCCTGTCAAGAGCTTTCTTGATCCTACCTATTTAAAGTGTCTTAATTCTTCTTTTGTCATTGACATCTTTGGTAAGTACTATCCATTCCTTTGTCCTAATCATGGATATAGTCATTAGATAGCCCTGAGACAAACACAGATCCCTAGGGCACGCCACTGGTAACTTCCATCAAAACTGATATAGAACCATTAATGACTATTCTTTGAGTCTGACCATCCAACCAGTCCCAAATCCATCCAAATGTACTATTGTCTAGCTATATCTCGCCATCATTGTAAGAGTCCTTTGCAAGGAGTCCTTTATCTAAGGCTTTGCTAAAAAATGTAGCTAGATTGCCCCAACTGCATTCCTCTAATCTGTATGAAGGGAGGAGTGAGGGATGATGTAAAGTAAGTCTAGCTTAACCAGACTTAATGGAACCATGATGACTCTTTGTGATGCACTTCCTTCTCTCATCATGGCTTAATACTTTGTAGCTTGACACAGTGCCTGGCTTATCGTAAGCACTTAATAAATGCTTGATGACTTGGCTTGATTTGGCTTGACTTGACTCAACTAGTGGGTCACTGCTACCTCTATCAATGTTACCAGCATTGATTTAGTTCAACATTCAGAAATTTGTCCTTGGTCTGCTCTCAGCAGATTCTGAACTCCTCCAATATATTAAAAGATTCTGTCACTGGAATTGTTTTCAGATCCCCTCTCAATGGAGGGGGAGGGCCATGTTTCCAAAGTCACATCTTTTGGTTGAAATGTTGCCAACCATATGATACTCGGGAACAATTCCCTAGACAAAGAATTCCACCTCCCTGCTTTTGCACAAGCTGTCCTCCATGCCTGGAATGCTCACACTCCTTTTATTTACATATTCCTACCCTTAGAATCCATGAATTCCTTTAAAACATAGCTCTCATACCAAGTCCTTTCCTGAATCCTCCTACAACACGCAATGTTTAATGTTCTCTGCCCACCCTCTCCTCTGGAATTACTTTATATATTTCCTTGAGGTCAGAAACGACTTCATTTTTTTTCAATCAGGAATCATTTATTCTTTTCTTTTTTCTTTCTTTTTATTGAATAATATTTTATTTTGCCCCTATTACATGTAAAAACAATTTTTAGCATTCATTTCTTAAAAATTTTGAGGTCCAAATTTTCTCTCTCCCTCCCTTACCTCCTCCTTCCCTGAGATGGTAAGCAATTCAATATAGGTTCAATCATGGAAAACATATTACCATATTAATCATGTTGCGAAAGAAGAGACAGATCCAAAGGGGGAAAAACATGAAAAAATACAGAAAGTGAAAAATAGTATTGTTTGATCTACATTCAGACTCCATCAGTTCTTTCTCTGGAAGAGGACAGCATTTTTTTTTCTCATGGATTTGTCTCTGGAATTGTCTTGGATCATTGTATTGCTAAGAATAGCTAGGTCATTCACAGTTGATCATTGTACAATGCAACAACAGCCATTTATTAAGTGCTTCCTATGTTCCAGGCACTATGCTACATGCTGGGAATACAAAGAAAGAAAAAAAATTCCCTGCCCTCAAGGAGCTTGTATTCTGGTTGGGAAGACAGCATATAAATGACTAATTACATAGAAAATATTTTCAGAATAGATGAAAGTAATCTGAAAGAAGGGACTTGAGGGACTGGGAAAGACCATCTGTAGAGTATAGGATTTGAACTGATTCTTGAAGGAAGCTAGGGAAACTAATAGGTGGATGTGAGAAGGCATAGTGTTCTAGACACTGGTGACAGCCATTATCAAAGCAGTTTATCATGTTTGAGAAAATGAACATAGGCCAGTGTAGCTAGGGTGTGGATTACATCGAGGAGAGTAAAGTGTAAGATGGCTAGAAAAGTAGAAAGGAGACAAGGAATGAAGAGCTTTTAATGCTAAAAAGAGGAATTTATATTTGATCCTAGAGGTAAAAGGGAACCACTGGAACTCATTGAAAAGGGGGCAGTGACATGGTCAAATCTACACTTTAGAAAAATCACCAGGGTAGTTGAGTAGAGGATGGATTGGAGTGGGGAGAGATCAGCTAGCAGGATACCACAATAGTTCAGGCAGGAAGGTATTGTGGTGGACTTGAACTAGAGTAGTGGCTGTATAAGTGGAGAGAAGGGAATGAATATAGAAATATTGTGAAGGGAAGTGAATATAAACCAGCAAAGGAGTTCTGTTGTCTCAGGACATGAAAAAACCATACCATCTCCTCTGGAACAGACCCCACAGCACTGATCCAGGAGGAAGAACACAGATTTGCAGCAAATTGGTCAGAGGAGCTAGCCACCAGACATTGCAAAAGGCATTTCAAATAATATTTCTGGGCACTTACTCTCTAAGGCACGTGATTCTATATCTTCCCAACATGGAAAGAAGTCAGATTTCAAGACCAATAACCAAACACATCTTGAACTGGTTCTTACAACTGCTGTGGCATAAGGTGTTAGTAGGTGGTACAGTCACAGCTACTGAAGACCCAGAAAAGAAAGTTCTTGTCACCAAAGTCCTTGCTGCTGTTAAAAATGGTTCACCATCAGAAACTGATAGGATTTTCAGTGGAAATGATACTAAAGAAGAGGTATTACCACCTGCTTTGACACTTCACCCCAAGGACCATGAGATCTTTTCATCTGACTTACAACTGAAACCTCCTATATGTATTATTTCTCCCGTTAGAATGTAAACTCCTTGGGAGCAGGAAATGGCTTACTTTTTTACTTGTATCCCCAGCATTTAGCACAATGCTTTGTACATAACAATCAATTAATAAGTGCTTTTCTCATTCATTCATCCAACCATCCATTCATACAATGTTCTGATGCTTTGTGGCTGCTCTTGGGAGGGTTAAATCTCTTCTGTTACTCTGTTACATTACCTTAGCTGCTGTTCTGCCAGCACAGAAATTCAGAAAGTATAGAAATCAATGAAGGCAGAATCACCATGAGAAGCTTTAAGGAGGATGAATTTTTAAAAATAGATAAGATTTGGATAGATGGAGGGAGTAGGAGGAAGAGGGCATTCCATCACAGAGGACATGAGTGGATCATTTCTTGATTTTGCCTTCTCCCTCACACCACATATCCAAGCAGTTGCAAAATCTTGTTTATTCTTCCCCAACAATATTTCTTACATCTGTTCCCAGCTCCCCACTCACATAGCCACCACCCTAGTTTAGGATCTCATTATTTCTTACCTAATCTATTCTTTTTTAAATTTATTTATTTTATTTATTTAATATTTTTAGTTTTCAGCATTGATTTTCACAAGAGTTTGAATTACAAGTTTTTTCCCCATTTCTACCCTCCCCCCCACTCCAAGATGGCATATATTCTGGTTGCCCCATTCCCCAGTCAGCCCTCCCTTCTGTCACCCCATTCCCCCCCATCCGCTTTTCCCTTACTTTCTTGTAGGGCAAGGTAGCTTTCTATGCACCATCACCTGTATATCTTATTCGGAGGTGCATGCAAAAACTTTTTTTTGAACATCTCTTTTTAAAACTTTGAGTTCCAAATTCTCTCGCTTCTTCCCTCCCCACCCACCCTCCCTAAGAAGGCAAGCAATTCAACATAGGCTACATGCATATCATTATGTAAAACCCTTCCACAATACTCATGTTGTGAAAGACTAACTATATTTTGCTCCTTCATATCCTATCCCCCTTCATTAAGTTTTCTCCCTTGACTCTGTCCCTTTTGGACAGTGTTTGTTTTTTATTATCTCCTCCCCCTATCTTCCCTCCCTTCTATCATCTCCCCTTTTTATCGCCTTCCTCCTTCTTTCCTGTGGGGTAAGATACCCAGTTGGGTGTGTATGTTATTCCCTCCTCAGGTCAAATCTGATGAGAGCAAGATTCACTCATTCCCCTTCACCTGCCCCCTCTTCCCTTCCTACAGAACTGCTTTTTCTTGCCACATTTATGTGAGATGATTTACCCCATTCTATCTCTTCCTTTCTCCCTCTCTCAATATATTCCTCTCTCATCCCTTAATTTGATTTTATTTTTTTTAACTTATCATCCCTTCATATTCAACTCACCCTGTGCCCTCTGTCTCTCTATATATGTATATTCCCTTCAGCTACCCTAATACTGAGGTCTCATGAATTATACACACCATCTTTCCATGTAGGAATGTAAACAAAACAACTTTAGTAAGTCCCTTATGATTTCTCTTTCTTGTTTACCTTTTCATGATTCTCTTGATTCTTGTGTTTGAAAGTCAAGTTTTCTATTCAGCTCTGGTCTTTTCACTGAGAAAGCTTGAAAGTCCTCTATTTTATTGAAAATCCATATTTTGCCTTGGAGCATGATACTCAGTTTTGCTGGGTAGGTTTTAGTCTTGGTTTTAGTCCTAGCTCCATTGACCTCCGGAATATCATATTCCAAGCCCTTCGAGCCCTTAATGAAGAAGCCACTAGATCTTGTACTATCCTGATTATGTTTCCACAGTACTCAAATTGTTTCTTTCTGGCTGCTTGTAGTATTTTCTCCTTGATCTGGGAGCTCTGGAATTTGGCGACAATATTCCTAGGGGTTTTCTTTTTGGGATATTTTTCCAGGAGGCAATCAGTGGATTCTTTCAATTTCTATTTTACCCGCTGGCTCTAGAATGGCAAAGCAGTTCTTCTTGATAATTTCTTGAAAGATGATATCTAGGCTCTTTTTTTGATTATGGCTTTCAGGTAGTCCAATAATTTTTAAATTATCTCTCCTGGATCTATTTTCCAGTTCAGTGGTTTTTCCAAGGAGATATTTCACATTGTCTTTCATTTTTTCATTCCTTTGGTTCTGTTTTACAATATCTTGATTTCTCATAAAGTCACTAGCTTCCACTTGCTCCAATCTAATTTTTAAGTTAGTATTTTCTTCAGTAGTCTTTTGGACCTCCTTTTCCATTTGGCTAATTCTGCCTTTCAAGGCATTCTTCTCCTCATTGGCTTTTCGGAGCTCTTTTGCCATTTGAGTTAATCTATTTTTAACGTGTTATTTTCTTCAGTATTTTGGGGGTCTCCTCTAGCCAGTCATTGACTTGTTTTTCATGGTTTTCTCGCATCCTTCTCATTTCTCTTCCCAATTTTTCCTCTACCTTTCTAACTTGCTTTTCCAAATTCTTTTTGAGCTCTTCCATGGCCTGAGACTGGTTCATGTTTTTCTTGGAGGCTTTTGATGTAGGCTCTTTGATTTTGTTGACTTCTTCTGACTGTATGTTTTGGTCTTGTTTGTTACCAGAGAAAGATTCCAAAGTCTGAGTATGAATCTGAGTCCATTTTCGCTGCCTGGCCATGTTCCCAGCCAACTTACTTGGCCCTTGAGTTTTTTGTCGGGGTACGACTGCTTGTAGAGTAGAGAGTACTTTGTCCCAAGCTTGAGGGGCTGCACTATTGTTTTCAGAGCTATTTCTACACAGCAAGCTCTGCCACACCAGTGCTACTCCTCCCCCAAGAACCGCCAACCTGGACTGGAATCAGATCTAAGTTGGCTCTGCAGTCCCGCTCCAATCCACCACTTAATTCCTCCCACCAGGTGGGCCTGGGGCCGGAAGCAACTGCAGCTGTAGCTCTGTAAGCAGCCTCGGAGCTGCATCACCTCCTCTGCCCCCGGGGCGGTGGCCAAACTGGAACTCCTTTCACTATGTTCCAGCAGCTCTTCCCACAACCTTCTCAGTTGTCTTTGGTGTTTGTGAGTTGAGAAGTCTGGTAACTGCCACAGCTCACTGATTCAGGGTGCTGGGGCCTGTTCCGCCTAGCTCCTGGTCTGGTTGGTCCAGGCACGGCTCATGCTGGGTGCTGCTCCACTTTGCTACCAGCTCCCACTCCCAGCTCCCGCTCCCAGCTCTGTGCAATAGACCTTACCTAGCAACCATCCAGGCTGTCCTGATTTGCAGCCCTGCTTCCCTCTGCTATTCCATGGGTTCTGCAGTTCTAGAATTTGTTCAGAGCCATTTTTATAGGTGTTTGGAGGGACCTTGGGGGCAGCTCACGCAAGTCCCTGCTTTCCAGCTGCCATCTTCAATGACTTCATTTTTGTCAGTGTATCCCCAATGCATATTATAGTACCTAATAAATATAATATATAACATATATGTATAGTAATAATAGACATAAATATAGAAATAGGATTTTGACCTGTAATTTCCTTGAGAGAGAGCACTCCCAGATGGAGCAACTCCATTTTTTAATGCAGGTTGGGATCTTCTCTGAAATTTCTGGTCTTGGATAGTTTCCTGGAGTATTGAGAGATTAAATAACTGGCATAAAGACATGAACCCAAAGAAGTGACATAAACAGGACCCAAATTCATGTTTTCCTGGCTTTCCGGCCAGCTGTCTATCTGCTACTCCTCACACTTTATATTTTGCAAGGTGCTTTGCAAAAATTATATCATTTGAGCCCATACTACAGGTGCTATTCTCCTCATTTTACAGATGAGGTAACTGAGGCTCATAGAAATTAAGTGATTTTATAAGGGTCAGACAGCTAGTGAGTTTCTGAGGAAGTCAAATCTTCAAACCCAAGTCTTTCTAATTCTGAGTCCAATTCACCAAAAAAAAACCTTCACAATAGACCTGTGGAGTTGGTAGAACAGTTATCACTGACCCCATCTTTTCAGGTCAAGAAAATAAGGCTCAGATAAATGCTTGTTCAGGTTAATGATTGTTGACTGTGTTGGGCTAATTAGGTTAATTTAAGCCAATGGGACACTATAATGGCTTCTAAGGTCCACATGTTTCCTGCTTCTATGATTTGTGGGTTTCAAATGAAAAGACACGAATACAACACAATTGTTTTGAGCCCCCAGTTAAGAAAATTACTAATATTTAGGAAGAGTTTGGAATCTCTGTCTAAATCTACATCTATATTGGTCTCTAGTTAGCCCCAGGCCTCTTGGTGGTTAAGGAAAAATTCAAGTTACTAGGAATGTTTGGATAATGAAACTAGAGATTATATAATAGTGTCAGTGCATGGACAGAATCCAGGAGGGAAAGGCAGGGGGAAAGCAAGTCTTTTCCCTCAGTATTTGAGTAATATTGGTATAATGGTAACATCTTCTTGAGTCTTCTACTCCATTAATCTTGAAGAGCTGATGGTCCTCCTTAATAGATCCCTTCTCTAGCAAAACTCAGTCCTCCCTTCTCCTTCTCTTTTGTCTGGTTGCCCCAGAGCTATCAGTTCTTGGCTGAGTTCTGCATGACCCTTGTCCTTTCCTCTCTACTTCTATCTTTGGTCATTTCTACCTGGTTCTACTGACTCCCCAACATCTCTTTCCCTCCCCCATATAGGCATGCGTGCATGCACACATGCCCTGGTGCGTGCCCACTTGCGCATGCACACACACACACACACACACACACACACACACACACACACTTTTATACAAGTTTCTTAGGTGCTGCTAAGTTTCTGCAAAGGCTTTGATTGATTTAAGGAGGTGTACAGGTCCTGTTCATACCTGTTTCAGATTGATTCAATCAAGAAATGTTCTTACTAACAAAGGTAATTACTTTCAAGTGGTATCGATAATCAATGGGACCCCAGGTCTTATAAATAAATGAATTATCCTCCATATCCAACAGCCTTCATATAGTATTCAAGGCAAGGAATGAGTGAACTTCTTGAACTTTTGCAGATAGAAATGGAGATTTGGACTTGCTCCCATTAATCCACTCCTCCATTAGCCCTCCACTGAATTTTGAGCCATCCTCCATTCCAGAATGTATTTCATTTAGCTAGACCACTCCTTGCAGAGTAGGCATGATCATTTTATCTCCTAACTCTCCGTCTCCCATGAGCCTGGTCTGTGATATTCATGGCCTCACCACAAACACCCAGGAATCTCCCCTCAATAAATATAAACACAAATTCTTTGGCTAGCTTCAAACCAAAAGAAGGCAAAAATAATAGGAGGTTACTTGGTGGTTTTGAATATCTATGTTGTTGGATTTTTTTAAGTCTTCTCCTCTAAAACAGCCTAATAAAGAAAACCACAGCACTTATTAAAAAAATCCAGTTAGCTGCCAAAGTAGATGGATTTTATTTTTAATAAAAAAGTCATAAAATCATATATTTAGAGTTAAAAGGGACTTTCAAGATCACCTAGTCTAACCTCCTTGTTTTTGGAGCAAGAGAAACTGAGGAGAGAAGGTACTGACCTACATTGGTAAAGAGAGTTTCCTTATCTGGGAATTAACTTTATTCATAAAATCACAGTTCTAGTCCCAAAGAAACTGGGAATCAAAGAGAAGAAGTGATTTTCGTGAAACCACACAAGTGTTAAGCAGTGGAATTGAAACTCAATTAATTCAACCCAAATCTAATGAGCTTTTATTAACACCTTCTCTGTTAGCTCAGTCACCTGTGCTTACTATGTGTATGGCACTATGCTAAGTGCTAGGGATATATTGTATATAACATCTTATTTTTCCCTAATTACAAAATTTTTAAAGGCATATATACATAGGCATATAATATATATACATATATATGACATTTTATTTTTCCCCCATTACAAAATTTTAAAGGCATATATATATATATAGGCATATAATATATATATACACACATATATAATATAGCACCTTATTTTTCCCCCAATTACAATATTTTAAAAGGCAAAAACAGTTCCTGCTTTCAGTGAACTTATATTCTAATGGGGGAGGAAACACAAAAATAACAACGAACATACAAAATATCTTCAGGGTGTGTGGAAGATAATGTCAGAGAAGAAAGTATTAGCAGATAAGAGGACCAGTAAAGAGCCTTTGCAGAAAGTAGTGTTTGAGTAGAGTCTGGAAAAGCAGGGTCTGGAAGCTAGGAAAACTCAAAAATGGAGGTGAGTAGACAGAGCATTCCAGGTATGGGGAACCAGCAGGTATAAAGACAGAGTCTGGAACTGTCCTGTTCAAGGTACAGTGTAAGTAGGACTATATGGCTAGATCAGAGAGGGTTGAAAGGGAGAATAACGAAGACTGGAAAGTGTTAGAACTTTAAGAACAAACAAGGGAGCCATTGGGATTTATTGACTAAAGTCTGGGAATCAGTGCCACAATTTAGGAAAATCACTTTGGCAGCTGTGTGGAGCAAAGAGTCAATGTGATGAAGGGAATAAGAAGTCAGACTTGGAGATGGGAAGAACTAGGTTCAAGTCTTACCTCTGACATATACAGAGCTGTGAGCCAAAATGATTTTCTTAAAGTACACATCAATCATATCATTCCTCTATTCACTAAACCCCAGTGGTTTCCTATTTTCTCTCATGTAAACTATACATTTTTCTGTTTGGCAATTAAAGCCCTTTGAAAACTGTTTCAACCTACTTTTCCACTTAAGCTTTCAGTACCTTAGGTAAATCTCTAAACTTAAGTTACAGAGTTGCTACTCTATGTCAATGGAGTTTCCAAAGTAGACATTTCTCCCACACCAATGAACCTACAAGTACTCCCCAAAAATTACAATGAAAATGTTCAAGTCACTGGTCTAGGGGATAGGAAGACAAAGAAAAAATAAAAAATAACTAAGGGGCTTGTATCATACTTTGGGAGGGGTGTACAGACAGGGAAGGGAAGGGGTGTATGTTAAATAGATTAGTACATAACAAATAACCATGATAATCTGAGAAGTGAGAGAGAGAACAGAGTCACTGGGGGAATCAGGAAAAGTTTGGTAGGAGTAACCCTAGAGCTGAGCTTGTAAGAAAATTAGGGTTTAAAGAGCTGGACATGAGGAGGAAGTACAGCTAGGGGATCCGGGTAGGTGGTGCAGCAGATAAGATGCCAGCTCTGGAGTCAGGAATGACTGAATTCAAACCTAGCTGTATGGCCCTAGGCAAGTCAGTTAACCACTGTTTGCCCCAGTTTCCTTACCCATAAAATGGGGATAATAATAGTACCTACCTCCCAGGATCAAATGATTAACTGTGAAGTGCCTAGCCACAGTGAGTACTGTATAAATGTGAGCTATTATTAACTATATTCCAGGCATCGGTGATAGAATAGTACAAAGGGAGAAACTGAGATCACAGAACTACAGATTGGCCAAATCTGAGTTCTGACAAAGATACTGAAGTGGTCCATTTCTTTCTCCAGTTCATTTTATAGATGAGGAAACTGAGGCAAAAGTTAAGTGACTTGCCCAAGGTCACACAAGTTAGTAAGTGTCCAAGGCTGAATCTGAACTCAGGTCTTCCTGACTCCAGGCCTGATACTCTGTGTGCTATGGTGCTTCCTAGCTGCCTGATAGGCTCATAGCTCTAGAGTTGTAAAGGACATTAATGCTTTTTTAATTCAACCCCCTCATTTTGCAAATGAGAAAATGAGGCCTGGGGAAGTTAAATTTCTTGCCCGAGGTCATAATTATATTGAGCGGTAGTATCAGGATTTGAACCCAATTCCCCCAATTCCAGAGTTGGCTCTTTCTATTCGAAGGCAGTTACAACGTGTCCCTTGCATCTTCTCTTCTCCAGGCTAAGCAAGCCGGGTTCTCCCAACCTCTCCTTAGGTGACAGGGAATCAGTGATCTCCCTCCTCATCTCTTCCTCCCAGCTTCCCTGGCTCCTTTCAAGTTCCAGCTACCATGCCACTTTCTCCAGGAAGCCTTTCCTGATCCCCCTTAATTCCAGTGCCTTCCCTCTGTGGACCATCTCCAGTTTATCCTGTCCATAGCTTCTCAGTACATGGTTGTACTCACATTATCTCACTCATTAAACTGGGAGCTTCTTGAGACTAGGGAGTATCTTTTCCCTTTCTTTATATCCCAACACTTAGCACAGTGCCTGGCACATTGGAAAAGCTTAATGAATGTCATAGCAACCGATTGACCATCCTGATTAATCTCTTCTGGATACTTTCCAGTTTATCAGTATCTTTCCTGAACATTAGGACCAGAGCTAAACACAATACTCCAGATGTGATCTGACCAGGGCAGAGTTCAGTGGGACTCTTCTCCCCACCCTATCCTCCTTCCTGCCTCCTCTATCTCTGGAAGCTTTGCTTCTCTTACTGTTGCCCAAGATCGCTTTAGTTTTTTTTTTTTGGCTGACATCTCAATACTGACTCATAGTGAACTTACAATTCACCAAAACCCTCTTCCTTTCCAGAAAAACTACTATTGAGCTTTAACTAGCCTGATTCCATGATGGAATGCTGAGTTTAGGGAACAGTGAAAAGCACAGTAGATTTGGAGTTCAAGGATTTGGGTTTGAATTCTACCTCTCTCTCTTATAATCTGTGTGACCTTGAACAAGTTACAACCGCTTGGGATACAGCTTCTTCATCTGGATAATGAGGAGCTAGGACTTAGATGACCTCTAAGTTCTCTGAAGGCAGTTAGGTGTCACCATAGTGCATAGACCGCTGGGCCTAGAGTCAGAAACATCTCTTCCACAGTTCAAATCCATCCTTAGACACTTTACTAGCTGTGTGACCCTGGGAAAGTCACTTAACCCTGTTTGCCTCAGTCTGCTCATTTTTAAGAGAAGCTGGAGAAGGAAACAGCAAACAACTCCAGCATCTTTGCCAAGAAAACCCCAAACAGGGTCATGAAGAGTTAGAAACGACTGAAAAACAACCAAACAATGGCAAGATTTCTTCTAGCTCAATAGTCCAACACGGGCCAGTTTGGCTGGACCATAGAACATTCAAAGAGGAACAATAGGACCCTGGACTCCAAATGCAGTATTGTTCCATTATATTATGCAAATGTCAACATTTTTCCAAGTTATTCATCATTTCACAGTATTGGCTCAGGAAATTAATTCTCTCCCCTCCCAACAATATTTGCAAATTTTGAATTTCTCCTACATCAACAACTTAATTAATGGCTTCCTTGTCTCACGTGCTTTCCCTTCTTCCCATGGCCATTAAATAAGGTCCGTCTAACAGTGGTCCGGAATGTCTTCCTGAGCTATGTCCTTTTACCTGTGGCCAATTTCATGATGACTTTCATTTCTAGATGATGTTTCTTTGGTATCAGGCCAGATGGCAGAGTTTGATTTCAGCCACATGTTGGGTAATATGATCAGCCATACCACTTTCCTTCCAAGACATCCTATCTAGGTTAGCACAGCAGGCAGCCCCCATTGTATACTCTTATCTGCCTGTGGCATTGGACACCACTCGGTGTTGGGGCTGACAAGAGCATGAAGGCAGGAGGTGAGGCAGAAAATCATTCTACACCTGCAGGTGGCTATTCTTAAATGGACAGTGACCCATAATGGCACTATATGGACAGCTTTGGAAGCTGGAGGCCTGATATCAGCTGGTATAAATCCATGTCAATGGTCCTTAGAAACAAGGATTCTGTGTGATGTGTCCTTCTGTTGAAGCATTCTCTCATCTCCAAAAGTGCTATCAAGATCTGACAGCCATAGGCAGTGAGAACTCTCAGTACTCTTCCTTTGACAGATGAAGAAACCAAGGCCCAGAGATGTTAAGTAATTGGTCCCAGGTTCTATGGCTCCTAAGAAATACTTGGCTTATTGTGTTGTAGCTCATGTGATGGGGGTCATCTCCAGTCATCCTGATCGATATCTTGCCACTGGATCCTGCTCCAGAGGAGAAAGTGAAGCTGGTGACTTTGTACAGCCTTCCCTCACTTTAATACAATTCACTTGCAAGTCATGGCATCCCCTTCCTGATGTCACGGTCCTCTTTGAGAATGAAGGACAAACAACAACAGCTTGTGTGATGCTCAAATGTGGGTTTGAATATGGCCATTTCTGTGTGTTACCATATGTTTGTAATACATTGCCCCTGCTCTCCCTCCTCATAGAATTCCTAGCCATCCTCAGAGCACATTTCACATGCCACCTCCTAGATGATGCCTTATGTGATTCTTTCTCTCCCTCTTATCTTAATTTTGCATTTGCTTTCTTTATTCATTGTACTCACTTATCTGTGTGCATGTAATATCTTCCCCTACCCCCTAATAGAACATAAACTTCTTCAGGTAGGGACATCTTAGTATCCTCAGCTCTTAATAAGATGCCAGGCATATAGTAGATGTTTCATAAGAACTTTTGGATTGAATTGGAATGGATTGGATTGGATGGGATTGGATTGGAATAGTTGCTGTTCTTCATGCTTGAAGAAGACCAAAATGACATCACTAGGTTGGGGTCAAGGTACAATGTAAGCACTATATCACATAAACACATTAGCAACCATTCCTCAGCCCTTTCTGAAGCCATACTGACTCTCAGGTAGATGACCATCTTCTAGGTGAAGGATTGACTAAGCAATGACTAAGAGAAAGAGAGAGAGACTATCCCCTCCCTACTGTGATTGTCACAGGACAATCTATTTCCTTTACCTTTATAAAGATGGACAATGGAGACATCCTTGAACTCCTGGGGGATAACCTCCCCTCGCCATATAAACCAGATAATTTCAGTCAGCTTTTGTATGAGCAGTGGAAACCTGGCTTGTAAATATCAGCTGGAATGAATCAGCACCAGGCACTTTGCCATGTGAGAGGAGATTAATGGCACTCAAAATGTCTTCTTCAGTTGCAAGTTTGGCTAGAGAGGGATTGTCTTCAGCTTAAGGTAAATGGCCAGTGCCTCCAGCATTGATTGATGATAGTCTGTTGAGAACACTATGGAAGTGTTCAGCCCGTCTCTCCAGGATCATGTCCTTATCACTAATCAATGTGGCTCCATCAGCACTGAGGTAACTGAGATGCACCATAGGTCTTTGGCCTATAAATATCCTTCAGGGCATCATAAAAGCACTTTGGTTTGTTACTATCAGCATAAAACTGAATTCCATCTGCCTTTTTACTGAGCCAAAGCAAGATAACTACCAGAAGACTTAATGTCAACAGATTAAAGTGCTCCTCCAAGCGTGAACAGCTCATTGCTAAACTTGGAGGGAAAGCTGAGTCCAAACACGGTCAGCAACAGTGAAACAGAAAAGGAGTGGGCGGCTTTCAGAGATTTGGTGGATAGCATCGCATTTACTCATCTGAGCCAGAATGCTCATAAACATCAGGACTGATTTGACAAAAATGACGGGGAAATTCAGAAGCTGGTAGACAAAAAACTGAAAATTCCACAAGGTTTATGGGCAAGACAGTTCATCCATCTCTAAGAAGACAGTGTTTAACTCCATTAAAAGTAAAGAGCAAGGGAAGCCTGGAGAGATGTTGGATTCTTGGCTTGGTAAAAAGGTAGATTCATTGTATGCAGTAACAGCAACATGGTGCGATGACCAACTTTGATAGACTTAGCCCTTCTCAGCAATACCCAAGACAATGCCAAAAGACTCATGATGGAAAGTGCTATCCACATCCAGAGAAAGAACTACAGAGTCTGAATGCAGATCAAAGCAGACTGTTTTCTCTTTTGTGTTGCTTTTTTTTTCTTGTGGTTTTTCCCTTTTGTTCTGATTCTTCTTTCACAACGTGACTAATGTGGAAATGTGTTTAATATGATTACATATGTATAGCCTACATCAGATTGTATGCTGTCTTGGGGCAAGGAAAGGAGAGGGAGGAGAAAAATTGGAAATAAAAATCTTATAAAAGTGAATATTGAAAGCTAAAAATAAATAAATAAAAAGACTGTTACCTTAAAAAAAAAGTAGATGGATGGGAATAGAATGGAATGGATTGGAATGGAATGGAATGGAATGGATTGGAATAGAATGGAATGGACCTAATGGATTGGATTAGAATGGATTAATTGGAATGGAATTGAGCTGACTGGAATGGATTAGAATCAAGCAACTTGAATTAAATTCATTGAATAAAAATAACCCTGATCCTACCAGAAAAGTGAAAATTCAGGTATCACAAAGGATACAAGAAAAGACACTTTGGAAGCTAAAAGTCCTGAGTTCCAGTCCTAACTTTGCCTCTAACTCAATGTACATCTTTGGGCAAGTTGCTTCCCCTCTCCTCACCTCTATGTCTTCATTCTGTACCATTAGGGGTTCAAAGCATCACAGACCTAAGCTATAAAGGACCTTGTTGCTGTCAATCATTCATTTCAATCATGTCCTACTCTTTGTGACCCCATTTGGGGTTTTCTTGGCAAAATGCTAGCATGATTTGTCATTTCCTTCTCCAGCTCATTTTCCAGATGACGAAAGTTAGGCAAACAGGGTTAAATGACTCACCCAGGATCACATGGCTAGGAGGTGTCTGAGGCCAGATTGGTGAGATAAGCCTTCCTGGCTCTAAGCCTGGAACTCTATCCACTTCACCACCTAGCTGCTTCTAAGAGACCTTAGAGGTCACCAAGTCCAACTCCCTCATTTTACAGATAAAGGAGTGAGGCCCAGAGAGGTTAGGAGGCTTCCTTAGGGTTACACAGTTAGTAAGAGTATGATGTGGGATTTGAACCCAGGTCTTCTTGACTCCAAGTCCAGCACCCTTCCCACTCCAAGTGATCAAATTCTATAACTAACAGCCAGTAGGAATTAGGAAATTAATACTAGTAGCTAACATTTATATAGGGTTTTAAGTCCTCAAAGCATTTTACACATATTAACTCATTTTAAACCTTACAACAACATCATGAAAGAAGGTATTGCATGTATTATCACCCCCATTTTAACAATGGGGAAAATTAGTGAAGTGACTCCCCATGGTCACACAGCTAGTGTCAGAGGTGAAATGTAAACCTCCATGGTGATAGCACAAATGGGTATCCAAGGAATTCTTGTGTTCCATTTGGGGTGCCCATTATGGATTACCGGGTTCTGAAGTTTTTTAATTTTTTAGATGATGAACAATATTTTCTCTCTTCAGGGTAGATCATGACCATTCACTTGTCTCTCTACTCTCCCTCCCCCACAGCTCTCCACCCTAGCCCCAATCAGGTTGGGTGATGTCCCCTCCATTATCTTGGACCTTGTTTGTTCTGGTCACCATCCTAGCTGTGAATAATCTGATTGTGTGGTCAATTTGTAAGGCAAGGTTAATGCCTAGTTCATTCCCTTAACATTTCACTTGTGGATAATTCATGATCCCTCATTAACAAAGGCAAGAACTAACAGAGGCCCCAGCTAGCCCTCATAAATCACAGTCCTAAAAACATCATAAGAAGAAGAGAAGGCATGTATTATTCAAGGTAAAAGGAAGCCAGGCCACCATCAGGCCACTCAAAGCCCCCTCTGTCCCTGAAGTTAAAAAGGTCAAGTGCCAGCAATGATCTGCTCTGTTCTGTTAAGAGCCAGCTGCCCTCCCAGTACTTACTGGGAGATCTCCCACCCTCCCCAAATGCTTCTGTCAGATAATTACAGGATTGTAAAATCAAGGGTGAACTCACTAGCCATCTAGTAGGACCCATAGATTTGGGTGTTTGTAATACAGAGTCCACAGACCACCCCTCAAGGAGCTCAGATAGAGATTTCATGGCATCCATGATTTCAGAATGAAATTGACATCTTTATTTTTATTAACTTGTATCTGAAATTTAGCATTTTCTTCAATTATTTAAAAACCATGATTCTGAGAAGGAACCCATAGACCTCAACAGTCTACCATTGGAGTCCATCACACCAAAAAGGTTAAGAATGTTCTTTATAGATGAAGTAAGGTCTTATTTACAGCATAGTCAATGCTTGGAGACCTACAAAGAGAATATCAAGGGTAAGCCCACCCCTTTCCCAGGAGTTTTATTTTGAAGTTGTTCTAATTATGAGTAAATTTTTACTTAAAAGCCTAAAACAACCTGACTTCCATCCATTGTTCCTAGTTTACCCTCCAGGGCCAAGCAAAACGAGACAATTCACCTTTGTGCATAACCAAAGTCCTTCAGTTACTCACAGACCACTACCATCCTTCTACCTGAGTCTTTTCTTCTCCAGGCTAAATCTTCAGTTCTTTCAGTGGAATCTCACATGGCATGATCTTCAGGTCCTTGATCATCCTGCTTGTACTTCTCAGAACGGGTCCAAGCTTATCAATGTCTTTCATAAAATATGGTGCCTAGTTGATTTTATTTGATTGCGCATATTTATTACAAAAGTTTTGTTTCTTTTTCTTTTTTCCCTAATGGTGGGAGTGGGAAGGAGACAATATTGAAAAATATTGATTTTAAAATAATTAAAGTAGGAAAATATGGTGCCCAAAATTAAATAGAATACTTCAGATGGAGTCTGACCTGGGCAGAGTATATGAGAACAACCACCTGCCTAACAATGAATAGTATTCTTCTCCCACTACCATCTAAGATCATATTAGCTTCCTAAGCTATCATGGCATCCTGACATGACATGACATTGACATGATGTAGTCATGGCCAATTTTTGAGATCACAAAATAGAAAAGATCCATAACATGATTAATAGTTAGGTTCTCCCCCAGACAACAGAATTGCCTGGAATTCAAAGATGGTTTCAGGATAGAAACCCTTCTCTAGTTCAGATTCTTCCCTTCTTTTCACTTCTTACCTTCATGGGCTACCAGCCTGAGATGCCCAAAGCAACCCACAAATTAAATGGTTTCACAGCAATCAACTTTTCTTGCCCTGTTTTGTGTGGCTCACCCACGTTCTCACAAAACAAGTTATTCTTTCATTTTGACAAGCTGTCTTCTCTGCCCCTGCTAATTTCATCTACCCCTAGGACCTGGAATGTTCTCCATTCTTTATCTCTGTGCTTCAGAATTCTGATCTCCCTCCTCATCCCCACTCAGCCTCCACCGCATAGAGTACGCCCTCTCTGATCATGATGGCATCCTCTCCAGCATCAAATTATCCTAGAGTACCAGGTCTGGAAGTCTCCTCGTCCTCATCATTTCCTACCATGCATTGTACTTACCTGTGCATGTGCCCAGATCCCTCCATGTCACAGTCAACAAACATTCATTAGGTACCTGCTATGTCTCAGGCATTGTATTAGGTGCTAGGGTTACAAAGACAAAAACTGAAACAGTCCCTGCCTTCAGGGAGCTTATCTTCTACTGGAGGAAAAAAATTAATCAATCAACAAGCACTTATTAGGCACTTGCTGTATAGTGGGCACTGCACTAAATGCTAAGGATACAAATGGAAAAAATTTAAAAGTCCCTGCCCTCAAGGGACATACATTCTATTAGGGCAAAGCCCTCACAAGTTAATAACAAAAACAATAATAATATAGAAGTTAACAATAATGCTATACATTAATAAGTTAATAATATATTGTAAGTTAATAATAATAACTTAATGTTATCTAAGGGCTCTGTGAGTTAATAATAGAAAATAAAAATATGTTAATAAAAGTGATATAAGTTAATAATGTATATTATTAACCTATAAATTAATGGTAATAATGATAGAAATTAAATGTCATTTTAAGGTTTCAAAGTACTTTACATGTATTAATTCATTTCACTCCAATCTCCATTTTCTAGCTGGGGAAACTAAGACTGGTAAAGGTTAAGTGACTTGCCTGGGGTCACACAGGTAGTAAGTGTCTGAGGCCAGATTTGACCTCAGGTCCTCCTGACTACAGGCCCAGTGTTCTGCCCACTGAGAGTAACATATATAAGTAAATATACAAAGTCCTTTTAGGAGGAGAAGTATGTTGGTGGGGATAGGGATGGGGTGGGGCGAGAAGGGGAAACCAGGGAAGGTAGGGAATAGGTGCCATTTGATCTGAGTTTTGGCAGAAACTAGGGATTCTACAAAGCAGAGATAAGGAGGGGAAGATGTTCCAGGCATGTGGGGCAACCCAAGCAAGGATGTAGAGTGAGACAGGAAATACCATGGAGAATCAGGAAGAATGCCAATTTGGGCAGGATTATAGAGTACACAGATGGACAGGTGGGAGTACGGTATAATGTGTCTGCAACAAGAGATTGGAGTCAGATTGCAATGGGCTCTAAATGTTGAACAGAGGAACCTGCATTTAATTCTGGAAATAATAGGGAGTCACTGGAGGTCATTGAGAGGAGAAGTGGACGTGGTCAGGTCCCTTCAGTAAAAGATAAACTCTGAATTAAGGGATTGGACCTTAAAAAAAAAGGAAGGAGGAAGAAAGGAAGGGAGGGAGAAAGAAAGAAAGAAAGAAAGAAAGAAAGAAAGAAAAGAAGGAATGAAATAAAAGAAAGAAAGAAAGAAGAAAGGAAGGAAAGAAAGAAAAGAAAGAAGGAAGGAAGGAAGGAAGGAAGGAAGGAAGGAAGGAAGGAAGGAAGGAAGAAAGAAAGAAAGAAGGAAAGAGAAAGAAAGAAAGGAAGGAAAGAAGGAAGGAAGGAAGGAAGGAAGGAGGGAAGGAAATAGTGCATCCCCAGTGTCCAGCACAGGACCTTGGGCCCAGCATTACCGAATAAGTGTTGAATTAAATAGAAGCTGCAAGCTTGGTATTGCTATTAGTATTCGGCATGAGCATATTAGACTGTTTTCCCAGGACTCTGCATGTAATCATATGGTTATTTTTTTCCGAGTGGATCTTCTCTTCTTCCCCCAACAGCACCCCTCACCTCAGGCTCCCAGAATGAGGAATAAAGAAAGGTGGAGAGGAGGTGCCTGACTCTAGTCCTCATTCAGCCAAGAGACTATACTTTTCATCAGGGAATTTCAAAGCTCACTGCCAAACAAGCATCCAACTCTAGGCTTTCTTCCCCACTGAAAAAAAGGGACTGACCTTTGAACCAGGAATGGGACATATGTTCATAGAGACAATAGACCCATTCAGAGATCATGGAACCCTAAAATGTCTAAGCCGAAGGAGAATATAAGACATAAAATTTCTGGGCTAGAAAGGACCTGAGGACACAGAATGTCAGAGCTGGGAGGGGCCTTAGAACAGGGGATATCAGGGCTGGGAGGGGCCTTAGAACAGGGGATGTCAGAGCTGGGGAGGGGCCTTAGAACAAGGAATTTTAGAGCTGGTAGGGGCATTAAAAATGTTGCAGAAAGAGTTGACAGCAACTCACTCACAGAACAAGACCTAGAATCCAGGGGTGCTGGCATGGGGTTCATGGCCCTCTCCCATGCCAGGACATCCTTGTTCCCTCTGTGACTAAAGCCTGATGCATGTTGGGAGCTGCTTGGATTCTGACAGGCCATAGATCACTTTGGACCAGCTGGAGGGCAAGTGAAGAATCTGCTTCCAACTCTGGGCCTTAATGATGTTATAAATGTGTGAGCCTCACCCTCCATGGGGCTGCACGGCCTGCTCATTCTCTTCTGAATAATAAATGTTTCAGCTTCTCCCTAGCACTGGGCCCTTCCTGGCTCCACAGGGCTGTTAATGCTGTCTTTTCACTCCTCTGTAGGCAGTTTATGAGGTCACAGGCCTTCTTACCTGTTAAATGAATAATGAGCCCACACCAGCCTGGCTTTGGTTGGGTTTAAGTTAACGATGACTGCATAACTCCAGATTCTCAGGAGGTGACCCTTCCCCTCCCCCCAGATCCTAATTGCATGATGGTAGAATCCTTGGCCACATGGGTCCTCGAGAGGTCCTGTCCTTCAGACATCCCATTGCCCATTCCCCAATCATGTACAGTACCGCCATTTTACTGACCCCAGCAGGCAGGCCCCGAGCAAAAAATGGGGAATCCCAAGATTAAGCACATAAGCTACCCTTTTAAAGGCTTAGTAAGCCTTCAATTGGACCCCGAATGGACCACACGTGAGAAATTAAATAAACAGCATTTGTCAAAAGCCTTTGTGGGCTCCCAGCTGTATTTATTTATACATCAGCCCCCGTTATTTATGGGTCCTCACGCTCTATATAAAAAGCTTTGCTGAGGAGAGGCAGTGGAGAGGAAGCTAAGTGTTTTAATGCCCAGGCCAACACTTAAGTTTTCTCTTTTAAGAGATCAAAAGGAGGGTGTCTGCTGTGTTTCCTAAACCCCACCCCCACCAAGTGTGTCTTACTGCAGCTGGGCTGAAGTCACTGGAGGCGACCAATTGTTGGAGCTAATGTGTGCTTCAGGTAGGGGAGGTGGACCAGTGACCTCTGGGACCCAGATGCTCGACCTTTAGGCTACAGGTCAATTCAATACCAGCATGTATCTCTTGAGTGGCTAGGTGGCACATTGGATAGAGCACTGTTCTTGGGACTCAGGAGGACCTGAGTTCCAATCCTGCCTCAGACACTTAATAGTTGTACAACCCCGGGCAAGTCACTTCAACACTCTCAGCCTCAGTTTCTTCTCTTGGAAAATGGGGATAATAATCATCCACCTCACAGGGTTGTGCTGAGGACCAAATGAGATAACAGATAGAAATCAATTTGCCAACTTTAAAGTTGTATTCAAATGCCAGCTATCTCACCACATGCTAGGTCGACTCTCTGCCAGGTACTAGAGATGCAAATATAATGATAAATGAGTTATTGCCCTCAAGGAGCTAATGTCTTCCCTGGATGTGGGGATGGCAGGCAAAAGGAACCACCTGGGCTCAAATAAGGAAATACAGACTGTATACAGGGTAATCAATCAAAAACAATTCATTAAGCCCCTACTATATGCCAGGCAATGGAAGTGCAAGGATAATACCAAGAGTGTTTGCCCTTGATGAGAACATATGTTTTCTCAGAGGGAATATATATATATATATATATATATATATATATATATATATGTATATATATATATATACATACATATGAATGAATAATAATGCATATATAAAATTAACACAAGGCAGTTTGGGGGATGAGAGGATTGGAGAGGAATAACTGATAGCTAAATATATCAAGAAAGGTCTAATATGCATACAAATATGTCTAGGACATGTATGTGTGTGTATGTTTATATAGACACATACACTATATATACGTATACACGTATACATATATACAGCTGTGTGTGTGTGTGTGTACATTCTTAGATAGAGATCAATACTAATAGTGAAGGATATGAGGAAAGGCCTGATATACTATATACCATATTGACATGTCATATATATATATATATATATATATATATATATATATATATCACATATGCATATATCAGCTATATATAAGCTATGTATGTGTGTGTATATGTCTGTGTATTGTATATCTATGTATACTGATATATTAATATATACTAATAGATAAGCATATCAAGAAAGACCTGATATATATCAGATGCATAGGGATATCACACACATACATGTATATATATACACATACCCTTATAAGATATATACATATACATAAATACAACTTTATATGTATATGTATTTATATGTGTGTGGAGAGATACAGAGAGAGAGAGAGAGAAAGAGATAGAGAGAGAGAGAGAGAGAGAGAGAGAGAGAGAGAGAGAGAGAATGTTGTTATTTATCCTTTGTTTTTAAAAAGGACCAAAAACATCACAGGTGATGACTTGCACGTGAATTAGATTCAGGTAACACAGAACTATACAAAGTCGTCAGCCTCAGTCAATCCTTCAGAATCATCGAGGTCCAGCAGCCAGACGAAAGTCAAGATGCCCAGTGATGGTCCGGGATGCAGTGGATGATCTTGGCATCCTTGATGACTGACCAGTCTCTAAGTGTGCCACGGTATCTGCTTCAGCTGTCTTCGTGGCCCCTGGAACAAGTTGTTGTCACCTGCCCATTCTGTTGCAGTAAGTCTTCACATGCTTGGCGTAGACATTCCCCTAGCTCACCGACATACATCAGACCCTTCAGTTACTCTCCACCTGGTTTGTCCCATCTGCCAAGAGGGTTTAACCAAGGTGTGGCTGCTTCACGTGCTACAGCTTCTTGGAGCCACCAGTGGGAGCTGGGGGATGGGTGAGCACCAAAGGTGAATGAACAGCCCTGAAAAGGGGCTTGGCAAGCCCTCACACCAGAGGTGCTGGTTCTCCCTGGACACGCTACACATCCCTATCAGATATATATGTGTGTATGTGTATATGTACACATATATACAGCTATGTATATGTGTGCATGTGTGTATAAATAGATAAGTATATCAAGAAAGACCTGATATACTATGTATCATGTACATACACATACATATCATTACATATACATATACCAGCTATATATACATATATACAGCTATGTATGTGTATGTGTGTGTACTAATAGCTACATGTATATACATACATACACACACATATGCATATGAGGAAAGTAGGAGATGATGTTTGACCTGAACTTTGAAGGAGTTAGGGCTCCTAGGAGGTAAAGTGTGCCAGTCTAGGACACAGCCTGAGCAAAAGTGTGGAGGTAGGAGATGAGATGTGTGTTCTGAAGAATGCCAAGCAAACCAGTTGACTGAGCCAGAGTATGTGCAAGGGAATAGTAAGAAATGAGCCTGGAAAGATGCACTGGAGGCAGATGACAAATAGAGGAGTTGGAATGTTCGGAGGCTTGAGGGGCGGGGATGGGAGAGGGAGGAGAGAACACTGATGACTGTACCGGTCGGCACAGGCATTCTACAGGAGGCAGCATCTGAGCCAAACTTTGAAGGAAGAAGCTTGGTCAGACATCGACTACGCCAAGAGTCGGAGAGGACGTGAGAGTTGGTTCCTAAGAGCTCTGGGCTCCCTACCTCCTCACGCTGGCCCAGTCCCTGTCTACACTGTCAGGACTCAGAGGGACCTGCCAGCAGTTGAACTGCAGTCTCACACCTGGGGTAGCCTTATCCCCCAACACAGCAGTGGCTCATGGTCACTCGATGCTGTTCACACTTGTAGAACTAAAGAAACATCAGACCCATCAGGGTGACCTGGAGTGATTCGGCTGCCCCGAGGCAGAATTGTGCCCAGATCATCCTCACTGTTGTGGAAGGATCTGTAGTGTAGCACCCTGGGAAAGAGTCCAATTTACAATCGAAGGACATAGGTCCAAGTCCTGACTCTGCCACTTCCTTCTTGTGTCACTCTGTCTCCCAGATACTCAGTTTCCCCATTTTGTAAAATGGGCAGGTTGAACTAGATGACCTCTGAAATCCCTCCCAGATCTAAATCTATGATGCCAAGTCATTTCACCTCCCTGGGCCTCAGTGTTCTCATCTGTGAAATGACCGGATGGCCTCTGAGGTCTTTCACAATTTTAGATTCATGATCCTAGGACCATAAAGCAATGATTTTTCTAAACTGCTAAAGACAACCACGGAAGCAGAACCCCGAAGTCAAAATGATGTGTTTTTATTTAAAATCACAAAATGTATCTCTATATCATACTTTTGATAATGCCATGGGATTTAATACAGAGAACAGCTCACATTTACACAGAGTTTTAAGATTGGCTAAGTCAGGAAGTACTTCTCATTTGATCCCTACAGCGGTCGTAGGAGGGAGGGGCTACTATGATTCCATTTTACAGCTGAAGAGACTGAGGCTCAGACAAGAATCTCACAGCAAGGAAGTGTCTGAGGCTACGTTGGTCAGTCTTCCTGACTCCAAGTATAAACCCATGCCTGTCCCCTATTACCCCCTTAAAGGCAGTTCTTGAGAGCTTAGAGGTGACGTGGAACACTAGGAAGAGCACTGGATTTGAAGCTAGAGGAGCCAGGACCCACGCCTCCCTGTGTGTGACCATTGCCAAGTCATCAACCACTCGGAGCCTCATTTTTTTTCCACTATAAAATGATGAGAGTGGGCTAAAAACTTCAATTTTCTTGCATGAAGAATGAAGGGGTTGGATTAGTTGGCCTCTGGGATCTACCCTCACTCTAGACCCTGGATCTATTTCAGTCTCTCCATTTTATATATCATAGGATCACATCTGTATAAGTAAGGGGGATGGGTCCTTTCTAGCTGTCTGTGATCCTTTCTTTTATCCCCCGCCTCCATAATCTACATTTTTTGTTTTCTTTTGTTGTTGTCGTTGTTTTAATCTTTTGTGTGTGTGTTCTGGACCCCTTTGGCAGTCTGGTGAGTTATATCCCTTCTTGGACTTTTATTTCTAACTGCTAATACAAAAGTAAATCAATTATTTTGAAATACAACCATTAGGATATTTAATAGACATAAACGAACAACTAAGTCAATCAATGAACAAACAAACAAATAAATACCAAAACAAGTTCACAGATCCAGGTTAAAAACACCTGGGACACTCCTAACTTGTCCCTCTCCAGATTTTTGCATCCTGGTGAACTCCCTATTTTTCTCACCCAGAGAATTCTTGGCGGATGAGATGCTGTTTTCTTTTTCTTCCTCCTTCTCCTTCCCCTTTGGAGAAAGACACTGTGAATGCTTTTCTGGGCACCATCATTTGCCTACAGTTTCTCTCAATAACTTGCTTCTTAGACTCCCTAAGGCCAGAACTTTTAAGAGAGTATACCTGGATTCTCTCTGATTGCAATAGAAGGTGCTGCACTCTTGGTGAGCCCTTGTGGGGAAAGGTCATGGAAAAAAGGAAGCTAGCTGTGGCCAGCTGCCTGTCCAGACTCATTTCTTATCTGGCACTTCTGGGCACTCCTCATTACAACTAAGCTGGCTTGCCTGCAGGTTCTTGAACTTGAAATTCCATTCCCCACTTTGTATAGACTCTTCCCCATGCCAGGAATATTCTTCCTCCCCAGCACGGCTTCCCAGAAGGCTTAGCTCCCTTCCAAACTCAGAATAGGTCCCACCTCCTAAAAAGAAGCCTTTCCCAATTCCCATGACTGTCCACATCCTGCTCCAATTCATTTGTGTATATAGGACCTTAGGGTCACATTGCTATTGCAAAGGACTATCATAGACCATCTAGTCCAGCTGCCTGAATTTAATAGCAAAGTGAGTCCCTAAAAGATTAGGTGGAAGAAGCTAGGTGGTGCAGTAGATAGAGCTCTGGACCAGGGGTCAAGAAGACTCATCTTCCTGAGAACAAATCAGGCCTCAGATACTTACTAACTGTGTGACCCTGGGCAAGTCACGTAACCCTGTTTGCCTCAGTTTCCCCATTCATCAAATGAGCTGGAGAAGGAAATGGCAAACAATTCAAGTATCTCTGCCAAGAAAACCCCAAATAGGGTCACAGAGAGTTGGACATGACTGAAAAAGAATTTAACAATAGCTTTCTGACTCCAGGCCTGGCACTCTATCCACTGAGCTAACAGCCCCAATTTAGTATATGGTAGACATTTAACAAACATTTGTTTAGGAGCTCAGTTGGCTTGGAACAATGGGAAGCTGATTCATCCAGCCCTGCCAATTTTCAAACCTCCCTGAAAGAGGTGTCTATCTTAAAAGGAAAAGAAACTGGATTTGGGGGAGGAGTGGGGCAGGGTGAGAGGGGTGAGTTTTGGTGTTCACAGTGTAGGTCTGAGAGACAGGGAGGACACTGAGTCTCTCCCTTTGCATCCCTGGAGTAATGGCTACTGTCTGGCCAAAGGCAATCGATATACTTATGCCCTTCCCACGCTGATGGGAGGTCATAAAGGGAACAACTCTCTGAGGATGAAAAGTGCTGTCTAAAATCCTGTCCCAGGGAGGGGGTGGAAAAGCTTCTATCCAGAGAAAATGAAAAATAGCTCCGACCTTGGAGAAGCTACATGGGGTGAAGGTGGGGGGAGTAGAGTGGTTGGGGCTGACATAAGGATGTAAATCCCTCCCTATTGCCAGCCCAGGGTCTCACACATAGTAGGTGCTTTTAAAGATGTGCTGTTGGGTTGAATTAAATCGAGCTAACACCTCCGAGGCGTCCTGAAGGCACACACGGCTGGCAGTCTGACAGCTACTTTGGGGGGAAAAGAAAGAAGACGAAGAGAAAGATGACATCTGTGAGTTATTTGGGTTAGAAATGAATAAGTGCTGGCTGGGTGTTGTGGACTGAGGGGGAAGGGAGAGCTGGGGCCATTGTTTTCCATCAGCCTTGGCAACATCCAGGCTCCCTCCATGCAAACATGTGGAGGCCTCCGGTCGGATCCAAACAGTCCTTGGTGCGCAGACTGGAAAATATGTCCCTGCCTCACTGCCTTGGAGGCAGGGGCTGGATGGCACTGTCTCCCTTGGTGATCTAAGGAAGAGGGGGCCAAGGGGCCTCCGCCATTCAGCACATGCCCCATAAATAGGCTCCATTCTCACAAGTCCCTAATTAGGTATTTACATGACAGACCAATTACATCCCTGAAAGAGTGCTTACAGGCCATTGGGTAATTAGTGACATTTTAAAAATGCACTCCCCACCACACTAAACTGTGTTTACACAATGTTCAGGGACTGGCTTCAAACCACAAAGGCAAATGGAATTCAGGAAAGACAGCAAGGCCAGCCCAGCGAAGACTGCAGCCTCGCTTCAGTGCCCCGGCTTTTGAATGGGCTTGGTGGCCCTTAGGTCACTTGGGGTTCACAGAAGCACACAAAGCTAGAGCAGTAATGGCTCCAAGAAGCAGTCTAGACCAGGGGTGAGGAACCTGTGGCCTTGTGGTCACATGTGGCCCTCTAGGTCCTCAAGGGTCACCCTTTGATTGAATCCAAACTTCACAGAACAGTTAAAGGGCCGCCCTTGAGGCAGGCCACATGAGGCAGGTTCCCCACCCTTGGTCTAGACCAACTGCCTTGATTTGCAAATAAGGAAACTGAGTCCCAAAGAGGTCATAGGATGAAAGGATCAGAAGATTATTGATCCCCCTCAATGTCACGGCCTCCCCCCATTGATTATCTCCAATTTAACCATTATGTGTCTTGTTTATAGACAGTCATATGCATATCGTCTCCTCCAATAGAATGTGAGCTTCCTGAAAATGTTGTTTATGACTGATATGGAAATGTTTTACATGACTGCACACACATATACAACCTATAACAAATTGCTTGCTGTTTTAGGGAGGGAAAACGAAACAGAGGGAGGAAGAAAAATTTGGCACTCAAAAAATTTTAAATAAATATTAAAAATTGTTTTTACATGTAATTGGAGAATAAAATAAAATACTATTCAAAATTTTAAAAAGAAGGAAAATGTTCCTGTTGGGCTGTGTTCCACTTGGCAGAGATACTATTTGCCATTTCCTTCTCCAGCACATTTTATAGATGAGGAAACTGAGGCAAACAGGGCAAAGTGACTCTCCAGGGCCACATGACTAGTAAGTATCTGAGGCTGATTTGAATTCATGAAGATGAGTCTTCTTGACTCCAAGCCCAATGCTCTGTCCACTGCTCCACATAGCCGCCCTTCTCGAAGGTAGGGAATGCCTTTCACCTCTCTGTAACCCCACTGCTTAGCACAGTGCCTGGAACATAGTAGGGAATTAATCAATGTTTATTGACTGACTGACAGGTAAAGAGCTAGAAGGACCCTTAGAGACATTGTACTGCAAGCTGTTCATTTTACAGATGAGGTAATCAAGGTCCAGAGAAGTTAAGACTTGTCCAGGTAGCAAGGAGCAGAGCCAGGATGTTGATCCTAGTCCAATTCAGCAAAAAATCTATTAACTGCATACTACATGAGAGGCAATGTGTTGGGTACTAGTTATTGGAGAGAGAGACATAGAGACAGAGGCAGAGACAAACAGAGAGACAGAGGGTGGGAGGGAGAGAGAGAGACAGAGAGAGAGAAACAGAGACAGAGACAGACACAGAGACACAGAGACAGAGACAGAGAGACAGAGACAGACAGAGACAGAGAGAGAGAGACAAAGAAAGAAGGGAGACAGAGAGAGGGAGGAGAGAGAGACAGAGACAGACCGAGACAGACAGAGACAGAGAGAGAGAGACAAAGAAAGAAAGGAGACAGAGAGAGGGAGGAGAGAGAGACAGAGACAGAGGGAGGGAGAGAGACAGAGAGAGAGAGACAAAGAAAGAAGGGAGACACAGAGACAGAGAGAGGGAGAAGAAGAGAGAGACAGAGAGAGAAACAGAGAGAAGGGGAGCGAAAGGGGGGCAATTTCCTGCTCTCCAGAGGCTTCCATTCCAGTGAGGGAAGGATGTGACATGTAGACAGGTGAAAGATTACTTTCTAGAAGGATCAGAGAGGGTTTCCTGAAAGAGGAGACACATGACCTCTAAGAAGTGTGGCTTTCTGAGAGGCAGAGGTAAACAGGGAGAACACATCAGGCATGGGTCATTGAAGTCATGCAATAGATAGATCATAGATTCGTAGATTTAGGGCTAGAAGTGACCTCTTCATCTGTAACCTGGGGTCTGTGAACTTTAAAAAAATTATCATTATTTTGATAACTATATTTTAATATAATTAGTTTTCTTTGTAATCAAAATCATTCTTCTGAAAAGGTGTTCAAAGGCTTCCCCAGGTTACCAAAAAGGTCCATAACATGCCCATAAAAGGTTAGGAACATCTAGTCTGGTCCAACCCACTGTTTTATGGATAAGGAAACTGACAGAAAGATGTTTAAAAAATGACTTAAATGACTTAAGCTAAGGCCAGATGGATACTAAGTGACAGAGGCAGGATTTGAAACCAAATCCTGGAGTTTGGATCCAGGGTTCTTTCGACTGCATCACACTTCCTCCATCTGGACCTTCCTGACTTCTGGTTGAAGAGTCAAGCAACAGGAAATACAAAAACAAAAAAAAGTGAGGTGTGAATGAATGAAATGTAACACAGCTCTTGGAGTTATGAAGGCCTGAGGCAGAATTTTGTCCATATACGTGCATTCCCTCAAGCGTGAGCCTGGACAGGGACTAGATGTGTAATTTTACCAAAATCAGGAACTCTCAAATGAGGAATCTCTTTCTAAGGATGCTGGTAGCCACCCTCTCCACCACTCATAGAGTTACTTAGAGCCCTGAGCTTGCGCGTACATACAATCCATTATCTACCCATGCCTCAGTTTCTCCATGTTTACAAGGGACATAATAGTAGCATTTTTTCTATGTTTGTTGTGCTGATCAAATGGGACCAGGAATGTAAAGTTCTTTGAAAATTTTACAGATAAGGATAGGGACTAGATGTGGATTTCATTGAAATCAGCAACTCTCAGATGAGGAAACTCCCTTCACCGATGCTGGTAGTCACATTTTCTGTAATTTATAGCAATAGAGAATTACGTAGAGCAGTGAGGGATATAGTGACTATACAGTGATAAAGTAAGCAAACTTTAGAACACGACATATATGTGAGAATTTTTTATGATTGAAAAGGTGACCCAAAAACATATGACCAGTGTATGCTACAGTTATCAATATAGATGCAGTGGCCAAATGAAGTCTATATTTTCCTGGGAAAAGTATAGACATATTAAAGTCTTACTACATTTTTACATGAAACCTCTTCTGCTGTAGATTGGCGTTGCTGATGCCTACCTCCCCACCTTTGCTCTTTTGGGTACCTGTCCCTAGAACGGGCAGCTAGGTGGCACAGTGGATAGAGCCCCGGACTTGCAATCAGGAAGACTCATGTCCATGAGTTCAAATCTGCTCTTAGACACTTCCTAACTGTGTGACCCTGGGTAAGTCACTTCACCCTGTTTGCCTCAGTTTCCACATCTGTAAAATGAGAAGAAAACAGGAAACCATTCCAGTATCTCTGCCAAGAAAACTCCAGATGGGGCCACAAAGAGTCAGACACAAATGAAAAGACCGAACGATATCAACGAGAACTCCTAGAACACCCCCCCAGGTCCAAATTATGCTTCCCTATCTGTACAGATTCTTCCCATTCTCCCGTTCAGTAGTGGTGGAGCTAAGAAGTTATTGGATTCACAATAAGAAAAGCTGAGTTCAGATCCAGATTTTGTTACTTCCCTCTGTGTTTCCTTAGTCAAGTCACTTCCCCTCTTTGAGAAGGTTGGACTAGATGGCATTGGAGGTCTTCTAGCTTCAGACTTCTAGGACACGGTTTCTTCATCTCTAAAATAAGGGGATTGGACTAGATGGCCTCTGAGGTCTTGTCTACCTTTAGAGCTTATAATCTCATGATCTGTGAGATCCTGGGCGGGCCTCCCTGCCTCTGCATCTATATTATAAGGGGGAATTGCACTAGATGGCTTCTTCTGGCCTTCCCAGCTCTAAATTCTTTGATCTACCTAGAAGCCTGGTTCAACAGTGCCTGTCCATGGAGATTGTTCTGTCTTCAGAACTCGAAGGATGTATTTTGCAGGTAAAACTAATTTTAATGTGACAAATCCATCAATCAAAAAATATTTCTTATGGTATAGTGGAAAAAGTCCATTCTTTGAGATCAAAAGGATCTGGATTTAAATCCTACCTCTGACATTTACAACCTGTGTAACTTTGAATGAGTTAGTTACTTCATCCTCTGGGTTTCAGATTCATCATCTGTAACTAGATGGTCTCTGAGGTCCCTTCCTCCTCTAGGTCTATGATCCTAAGACCTCTCTGGTCCTCAGTTTACCCATCTCTAAAATGAGGTGGATGAAACAGATGGTCTCTGAGGCTTCCTCCAGATCTAGTCCTAGGATACTATGAGCCTAAGAGTTAATCACTGCTCTAGATGGTGGGGTCAGTAAGATAAAAAAGAAAGTTCCTGCCCTCAAGAAAGGAAGCATGCTTCCGGCCTCTAAGTAGAAACCAATCAATCAATTCTCAAGTACTTATTATTAGACACCAACTATGTGCCAGTCACTATGGTGGGCTCTGGATATACATATGTATATATATATACATATATATATATATATATATATATATATATATATATATATATTTCAAAAAGTCTTTGCTCTCAAGAAGTTTTCATTCTAAAGTGGGGACATGCATATCAATAGGTACATATAAAACACATGGTTTAGAATGAAAGGAGCCACTCCTAGGTTATCCAACAAGAGAGAGAGACAGACAGACAGACAGAGACAGAGACAGAGACTGAGAGAGCGGAAGAGAGAGACAGAGACAAAAAGAGACAGAGAGACAGAGATAAGAGAGAGAGACAAAGACAGAGAAACAGAGAGGGGACAGAGATAGAAAGAAAATTATTTAACCATAGGAAGAGAGAGGTTTTCAACCAAGGAAGAAGTCAAGGGCAGCTCCCTTGCATTTGAGGTGCCTGTGGTAGTCTAGAAAGTCAGAGTGGGGCTGGAGGTCCTTGCTTGGTCACTCCATACTCAGGGTATCAGGAAGCTTCTAGTTCTCTGAGCTAATTTAAAAAATCCACTGGCCCAGCTCATAGGGTGGGAGACTTTAGTTGACAATCCTTTTCAACATAAGGTAGCCATGGAGGGGAAGGCACTGGCAGCTGGGGGTAGGGAAGAAAAACAAGGAAAGATTCCAAGTGGCATTTTTTGTTGTTATTTAGATTTCATATTTCTGTTATCACATGTAGAACCAGGAGGGTCCTTAGAACACAGAATGTCTAATTTAGGATGAGTCTTAGAACACAAAATTTCAGAGCTAGAGGGACTTGTGTCTAGCACATAGTGGGTGATTAATAAAAGCTTGTTGATTGATCAAACAGGGAATGGCAAAGCCGGAAGGGCCCCTAGAACAGAGAACGTCAGAGCTGGGAGGGTCCTCAGAGATCATCTAGTTCAATCCTTTCATTTACTGATCAAGGTCATTGAGGCCTTGCTCAAGGTCACCGAGATAATGAGCGTCAGAAGCAGGTTCAGAACTCATGGCCTCCAGCTCCAATCCTCCGTGCACTCCTTCCGCTCTGATCATTCAGTCCACTACACTTATTTTTTAAAACATACTCATAGCTTTGTTTTTACTTCACCTACCTTTCTCAATGTAGCCCTCTCTCTTCACCACCCTTTATAATAAGAATTTTTTTTAAAAAGTTCAGTAAAACCAACCCAACCATCCCCAGTCTAACATTAGCTGCTATGTTCCACACCCATAGTCTCTGATCCCTCCAAAGAAGAGAGGAAGGCACCTTCTTGTATCTATTCTGTGATAACCCACTCAATTTTTAAAAATGTTTCTATGATATTCTTTTTTAATATCCATGTCACTTCCTGGTGACTTCCTTCCTACTCCATAGATCTTTCCCTTGCTACAGAAAAATACAGTTAATCAAAACAAATGCCAGGCATAAGCTATGTCTGACAAAGTATGCCTCATTAAGGACCCACAGGCCACCACTTCTAGGAGGAAAGAATGTGAGTTCTCAAAAGTTTCAGTTGGTCACTGCACCAGTCAGTGTTCTGAAATCTTTCAGTATTGCTTTCCTTTGCATTACTGTGATCATCCTGTAAATCGTTTTCTTTCTGCTTTCCTCCCTCTGTCTCAATTCACATAAATCTTTTCAAGTTTCTCTGAATTTTTCACATCTGTTATTTGTCAATAAGTTGTTCATCCATCTTCTTATCAGTGAGCATCCACTTTCCTTCTAGGTCTTTGCTGCTACAGAAAGCGGGACCACAAACATTTTTGTAACATGGGAACTTCCTCTCTGTCTTTGACCTGCTTGGAATAGATATCTAATAGTAGCCTCACTGGGTCAAAGCGTAAGGTACTTTTCTAGTGGGCACGTAGGTGGTGCAGTGGATAGAGTGTAAGACCTGGTGTCAGGTGACTCATCTTCCTGAGTTCAAATCTGCTGCATGATCCATGGCAAATCACTTTACCCCGTTTGCCTCAGTTTCTTCATCTGTAAAATGAGCTAGGAAAGGGAATGGCAAATCACTCCAGTGTCTTTGTCAAGAAAACCTCAAATTGAATCATGAAGAGTCAGAAATAACTGAACAACAACTTTTCTATTATTTTACAGATAAAGAAACTGAGGCACAGAAAGGGGGATGGGACTTGCCCAAGTTCACACGGGTAGTGAGTAGCAAATTGGAATTCCTCCCCATTTGGAAAATCCTCTCTACCTCTCTAAATTCTGCCTAACTTTAAGGCTCTGCTCATATCCCATCTCCCCCTGAAGTCTCCCTTGCCTGTTCCAGATAGAAGCCACAGTTGAGCTCATGCGCAGCATTGATTTGTCTCCCTGTATACTGCCTGGTTCCTCAGTCCTTTATGTACATTTCTTATCTCTCCTGGCTAGATTATATGTGCCCACAGAGCCTCGTCTAGCACCTTGTACCTACATAGCCCAATAAATGCTTAGAGGTGATGTTGATGGAGCAGCCGCCACATTCTCCTCCCAGAGCCCATGGCATCCACTCCAGGCAGCCACCCAGGCTGACTCCTGCTAGGCCTGGGGAGTATCACCAGCATCTTCCCATGCTGTACCAATTAGGCAACTGACTCCCCAGCTCTGAGCTTCAAAGCAGGAAAAGTGGAGGAGATTTTAAAAAGGACAATAAACCCAGCGCATGGCAGTATGTAAGCCTATAAACTTTTATGGGCACTTACAAAGAGTGACCAACATAAGGATAGCCTTCCTTTAAAGCCAGGCCAATGAAGTTTTTTTTAAACAGCCTCCCACACCAACTGTGAGAATGGAACTGAGTAGAATTTCAGACTCTAGGTTTCAATCTGATTTGAGGGGTGTATTGTGCATGAACAGGACTGTCCAGATATATCCAATCCAGTCAACATTTATCAAGAACCTACCTTTTGCCAGACATTGTGTTAGAGATAAGGCAGTAGAGATAAAAAGACAGAAACAAAACAGTCCCTGCATTCGAGGAGCTTATTTCATATCAGGGAGGACATGACATGGAATCAGATGAATATATCAATGGTGAGATAAGGAGAGCTCCCAGGGGAGATGACCCAAAGACAAGACTTGAAGGAGGCTAAATAATGAGAGAGAAGAGATAATATGGAGAATGGAGGCTGCTCCTGTAGAACATAACTTGACCAAGCTGTTAACAAACAGCCAGGACTTAGAGTCAGGAAGACTTGAATTCAAATCCTGCCTTGGACACTTACTTGGTTGGGTAGCCTTGGGTGAGTCAACCTCTCTGAGCTTTAGTTTCTTATCTGGAAAGATGAAGTGGTTATACTTGATGAACTCTGACATCCCTTCTAGCAATAAACGTATGACCTTTGATCCTAAATGTCAGTTGTGTACCCAGGAAGGAGAAGACTCTGCTCCTGTCTCCAGGGATTATGGAGGGGTTTTGATGTATCTTGTGTTCAATTCTGAACACCCAATTCAGTAAGGGCATAGATGAGCCAGACAGCATCAGGGATGAGTGCAATCAAGATGGGGAAGGACCACCTTTTACTATAGAATTTGAGATCTTTACCCTGGAGAAGCTTAAATACTTTGGCCACACAATAAGAAGATGGGAGTCATTGGGAAAGACCTTTATGTTGGGAAAGATCAAAGGCAAAAGGAAAAGGAGATGGCAGAGGATGAGATGGATAGAGAGTGTCATGGAAACAATGAACTTTAACTTGGACAGGCTTCAGGAGATGGTGGAGGATAGAAGGATCTGGTGTGCCATGGTCCATGGGGTCACAAAGAATCAGACACAACTGAACGACAACAAACCCTGGAGAAGAGAAGATATCTTCAAGTATTTCAAAGGTTGCTACACAAATGAGAAACTAGACTCAGTTCTGTTTGGCCCCAGAGGAAAAATGTAGAAGTATCAGCATTTAAACTCAGGTTTAAAAAAATGCACTTCCAAATTCAAGATGGCGGGTGGCAAATAGTCAGAGGTTTGTCTACAACAGATCTGTAGTTTTAATCGAGTGAGTGGTCAATTTCGAGTCAACAGTGTGAAATGGTGATGGATTAATCAGCAATCATTTATTAAACACCTATTCTGGGCTAGAACCATGGAACCATGCTCTGGAACCATGCTAGACATTGGGGGCGGAGACAAAACTGAACCAGGTCCTGCCTTCAAGGAGCTTCCCTTCTAAGAGAGGATTATAGTCAATCTAACAAGCATTTATTAAGCACTAGGAACTGTGTGAATGCAAAGATAAAAGCGAGATAGTCCCTTTTCTCAAAGACTTTGCATTCTTTGGGAGAGACAACATGTACAACATAAGAATACACAAAGTAAATACAAAATTATTTGGAGAGGAAGCAGCTGCAGAAGTAAGTAAGACTTCAGTTTGAAGGTGGTACAAGAACTCAATGTTGAAGAAAACCAGGAATTCTAGGAAGTAGCAGTGAAGTGGGAAAGTATTCCAGGCGTGAGGGACAGCCAGTGCAAAACATGGAGGTGGGGAATCAAATATGTCTGGGAAACAACAAAAACCAAAGAAAAAAAAATTCAATTTGGCTAATGTGATGTTGGGCTATATTAAGACAGGCCCAGGGTGCAAAAATAAGGAATATTTAATACTATATGTGGGATATAAGGGGCACCCTGGTGCAAGCCCTCATCACCTCAGGTCCGCGCTACTGCAATAACCCTTTGGTGGGTAGGTCTGCCACAAGTCTCTCCCCACTCCACTCCATCCTCTCTCAGTAGCCAAAATGATTTTCCTTAAGCTCAGGTCACCTCCCTACTCAACAAAGTCCATTGGATCCCTGTCACCACCAGGATCAAGTGTAAAACTGTCTGGCATTCAAAGCCCTTCATAAGCTGCTGGTCTTGTATTTCCAGTCTTCTTACACCTTACTGCCTCACTGCAATCACCACCACCACCACACCTTCTGAGGTGCTCTTGGATCCAGTGATATTGGCCTCCATGTTGTCCCTGACATCAGAGACTTATCTCCCAACTCCTGGTATTTCAATGGCTTTCCCTGGTGCCTGGAATATTTTTCCTTCTTATCCCCACCTCTTGACTTCTTTCCAGTCCCAGCTAAAATCCTACCTTCTACCAGAACCATTTTCCAATCCCACCTAATTCTAGTGCCTTCTCTGTATTAATTATTCCCTATTTATCCTGTCTCTAGCTTGTTTCACATGTATTTGTTTGCATGTTGTCTCCCCTATTAGACTGTAAGCTTCTTGAGGGCAGAGACTGTCTTTTGTCTCTTTTTGTATCCCCAGAGCTTAGCACATAGCCTGGCACACAGCAGGCATTTATTAAATGTTTGTTGATTGAGTCATACCAAATCAGAAGCTTCTTTTTATCCCATGTTTCTAAAGTAGACAACAGTCACTTAACAATGGTGTCAACAGTCCTTATTTGCATAAGACTTTAAGTTTTATAAACTGTGTTTCTTACAAGTCTTGGAGGCTTGCTGGGCAACTGTTTTACAGATGGGGAAGCTAACTTCAGAGAGGGAAAGTGACTTGCCCACAGTCACACAGCTAATCAGTGTCAGAGGGAGAATTCAAACCCATTTCTGTTGGCTCAAAAGTCAACTTTCTCTGCATGTAATATCTCTAAGCCTCAGATTCAGGTACAAAGTGTGTGTACAATAATAAAAAGAAATTAATTTAATTAAACTGTTTAATCAGGAATTCATAAACTGGTAAAAATTGGCATGGGCAGTGAGGGCCAACTCCTGTGTGATAGAAATTGGCTACAGAATGCTAAGTAATGATTAATCATATTACAGTGAAAAGAGGGAGGGATTTGTAGTCAGAGGTCCTGGGTTAGAATTTGGGCTCTGTTATTAGCTGTGAAACCTTGGGAAAGATACCAAACCTCTCTGAGTTTCATGAAGGAGTTGAATTGGATGACTTCAAAGTCATCTGTATGGTCTGATGCCCCCATAAACACCACTAGAGAGCCTGGCTCAGATTTATGTGTGGCACAGGAAAATGTGCCCGTAGAGTCTGATATTGAGAATTAAACACAGTTTATATTTTTTAAATGAAATTTTGGATTAGAAACTTGTATGCAAGTAGAAAACATTGTCTTGAAAGAAAAGGAAAACCTGAAGGTGCTTGAGACTGACCTCCCTTTTCTGAGCCATAATTTTTCAGTGAAATCAGAGAGAATGGCCAAGTGAAATGAGTTGTTGCCCCAGTACGAACATCTGGAATCTAGGATCCTAGCTGCAGATGGCAGGCCCATCCTGAGCTGGGTGACTATAGCCAAGTTCTGTCCCATTTATGATTCTCAGTTTCCTGATCTGTAAAAAGAGGTTGAATTATATGATCCCAAGTATCCTCCCAGATCTGACATCCCCTATTCTAAGACCCCTCCCCCCTCTAACATCCCCTGTTCTAAGGCCCTCCTCAGCTCTGACATCACCTGCTCTAAGGCCCCTCTCAGCTCTGACACCCCCTATTTTAAGGCCCCTCTCAGCTCTGACATCTCCTGTTCTAAGGCCCCTCTCAGCTCTGACATCTCCTGTTCTAAGACCCCTCCCAACTCTGACACTCCCTCTTCTAAGGGCCCTCCTAGCTCTATACATGTAAATAGATGACCAACTCCTTACCTTCTGCATTCCCTGGGGAGCTCCAGAAGAGGCCAGAAGAATGGGCAGGACCACTTCTAAGACCATGGGAGCCAGCCAAAGAATACATCACACTCTCTGCATGTCAATCAATAAATCTATCGATTTGTGAAAGTTCTTCCCTCCTGCTTGGTGGTGGGATTTGGCTGCCTCCAATCCTCCTTCTACAACTGGCAGTAATTACTGGCAAGATAATTGCCCGTAAAACTCAATTCCCTCCAATACCTCGTCTGCTCAGCAAGTACAACTGCCTCTGCAGGCGTCCCTCCTCCCCCCAAGCCCCTGCCCTCAGAGCTAAGCAAACAGGGAGGTCCCTGCCAATAATACTACACAAGGGAAAATTGGGTTGTTGTGTTGAATGTGCCAGTGTCTTAAATTGTTTTGTGTATTTTGTCTCTCTGAATTAAAAAGACGTTGGGGGAAACATTACTTTGCAAACCAAACAGAAAAGATCTTTGGTCACAGTTGGGAGATTTTTTTTTGAAGAGAGGAAGCTTGTACTTTATTTTCCTTTCAAAATGGCCTATAAATTTTAAGCCTGACTTTGCCATCATATCTCTGAAGGGCATAAGAAAGCATCTCACCCTAAGTCAGTCAAATACCAAGTATTTATCAAGAGCTTACTATGTGCCAGACTGAGTGCTAGGGGTACAAGGGAAGGCAAAAGCCCTCTGGAGGGACACAGAAGCTAGGCACTACCCTAGCTGGGTGACTATAGCCAAGTCATGTTACATTTGTGATCCTCGGTTTTCTGATCTGTAAAAAGAGGTTGGATTATATAAGCTCCAGCATTCCTCCCTCCTCTGACATCCCCTGTTCTAAGGCCCCTCTCAGCTCTGACATCCCCTGTTCTAAGGCCCCTCTCAGCTCTGACATTCCCTGTTCTAAGGCCCTCCCCAGCTCTGACATCCCCTATTCTAAGGCCCCTCCCAGCTCTGACATCCCCTGTTCTAAGGCCCCTCCCAGCTCTGACATCCCCTGTTCTAAGGCCCCTCCCAGCTCTGACATTCTCTGTTCTAAGGCCCCTCCTAGCTCTGACATTCTCTGTTCTAAGGCTCCTCCCAGCCCATGCAAGATAGGTGGTCTGAAAGATGGGTCATCCCAGAGCAAAGAAGATGTCAGACTCTTAGTGGCTTTCACCTGAGCCATCGTCACATTCAGTTGTGATTTGCAGTGTAGCTGGTGGTGGGATTCAGCCAGTTTGCACTGGTTCGGTAGAACTGGTACCTAATTTTAGGCTGAGTTCTGCAAACCAGCGATTAGCAGCCTATGCCTGCCACATCAGCTGCAGCAGCAATGCCTCGTATGGGTTCCATGGAGAACCGGTTGTTAATTCATTTGAATCTCACCATTTATGGGCAGAGCGGTTATGAATAGAGTGCCAGGCCTGGAGTCAGCAAGACCTGAGTTCAAATCCAGCCTCAGATATTGATTATCTGTGTGACCCTGGGCAAGTCATGTCACCCTGTTTGCCTCAGTTTCATCATCTGCAAAATGAGCTGGAGAAGGAAATGGCAAAATACTCCAGTATCTTTGCCAAGAAAAGCCCAAATTGGGTCACCAAGAGTCAGACATGACAAATGACCAAGAACAAGCTAGGAGATGGACAAGTTATTAGGTGATTTCAGCGAATGACATCCCTGCTTGCCAGGCAGATTCATAGAAAGGCTGGTCAAGTTGATTGCTCCTCATGACCGCCTCCTCACAAGGTCTCATAAGACCTTGTGCCAAAAGAAGATAAATTCAGAAATGGCCCTGTTACAGACGCAGGCCATGCTCCCATGGGCCAGGCCAGTAGGGAAAGGGCATCCCCCCATATCCTTCCAGAACACACAGAATCATCTTCTACCTTGAGTGAACGCAGAGTAAAGAGTAACACTGTTGCTTTCACCATTTCCTACCTGACCGGCCTACATTTCTCCCACAGAGATTCTGAGGCAGACTTGTGGGTCAGCAGTGAGATCAGGTTAAGAACAGAGAAATGAATGATGTGTTAGGTGGGTGGAGAAGGAGATAGCAGAAATCCTAGAAATGGGTGTTAGCTCTTGTAATTTGCTGCAGATCTCCAGTCACATTCCTGAAGTTTCTTGGGTTCATTTTAGTGGCCCTTCCAATATAAAACCTCAATTTCCCTATCCCTCTTCCAATACAAACCCCAGTAACGCTAATTACTGCCTTCCTCTGGGCCTCAGTTCTCCCATCTGTGCAGTAAGGAAGTTGGATGTGATGACTTTTGAGATTCCTTCCAGCTTTAATCTATCCAAGGAGACAGTGGTTGGAGCACTGCCTCAGGAATCCAAGGACCCAGGCTCTAAAGTGTCTTCTCTGGACCAAAGCTTGCCTCTCTGGAAAATGAGAAGGCTGAGTTAAATGGACTCTGAAGTGCTTTCCAGGCCTAAGCTATGTTCCCATAACATAAACGGAGATTGAAATATGAGATGACAGGTGAAATGGACCCATTGCTCAGACTTTCCTACAATCCAGGTTGAGATGACATATGGTGGTGGAACCCTTAGAAACTTCTTTTCGATAAAAAAAGATTTTCTTCAGGCTTAAGAAGCTGATGGATAGTCTAGAGAATGGGGAAATATCATCTGAGGGGTTGAGACAAAAGATGAGCTTAAAAGATGTCCATTATTTGCATTGCAAAGATGTGATAAATTTTCAAATAATCGACCATACAAAGGCATGAATGTATCCCTTCGAAATATAACTTCAGGGTTATTAGAGACTGCATTAGGTGCCAAGAGACTATTGAGTTCACAGTTACATAAAGAAAGGTACTGATCTCTCTCCTTTACCAGTGTTTTTTTTTTCATTCCTTTCCTTCTTCCCTTCCTCCTGCCTTTGGGTAGGATCTATTTACTGATCCTGAATGTATACTTCACCATTGATGTTAAAATGTTTCAGGAAAGTATTTTTTCTTACTAACAATAAACATTAACATTATAAATAGTCTTATAAGTAGAGGCAGGTTTTCATTGTGGATTTGAGTTGGGAAGACCTGGGTGCAAATCCCATCTCTGACCTATATAGATAGGCTCTTTCCTATACCAGGGTAGGGCCATCTCCAGTGGTCCCAATATATATCTGGCCTCTGGACCCAGATGGCTTCAAGGAGAAAGTGAAGCTGATGACTTTGCACAGCCTTCCTTGCTTAAGCCTAATTTACTTGCAAGTCATAGCATCACCTTCCTGATGTCATGGTCCTCTTCAAGAATGAAGGACAAACCACAACCAGACAACCAGTGTAAGGGAGAAAGGGGATCTACTCTCACGCACAATTAATCATAGATTGATTTAATCTATCAAAAATTAACCAGGTTTGAATAAACACTTACTCAAATGGAAAGAATCATAAAGATTATTGCATGAAGACATGTGATAGCACCCAGGAAATGCCTTGTGACTGGCTGAAAGAGCCACCTATCCCTGGACCTACGAATAATGCAGAAACTGGGAATTGCATATTCCAACAGCAGACGATGTAATGATGGAGGAGCTCTAGCCAAGCCTCCAAGAGCACTCCCATCTGCCTCCACCAGGCAACTGTATGAGTCTGGGTAATCAAACAGAGGCTTCAGAGCTGCCATCGATCACTAGGGACAGTAGCAGTGCCTACCAGAATGGTTGTGGTAGATGGCAGAGGAAGTGACTATAGATGGATATGGAACCACAGTCTCCAAGTTCAAAGAACAAAATATCCTCCTAACAGAGAGAATGGACTATGGTGGCTATGGACCCTACAAAGGCACTGACTCTTGGGGCCTGACAGAGTGCTACACATAAGAGAAACTTCATGGGGTTTCTACACAGGGAGAAAACAATTTCTAGTAATCAAGATGTTTGGACTATGCCTTTGCCACAGATCTTCTATATCCATGTCTCTCCTAAACATGTTAGTACACATTTTAGCTTATTTTCCCCAGAGACCTTGTATGTAGAAGGCAAAAGTGCTCTCCTAGTTTGGGAGGGCAAAGGGGAAAAGAATGTCTTATATCAAATGTTCTTATTATTCCATCTTGGAAAATTCCTTTACTAAAAGCTAATTGAGACTACTGGCTAATAATAAATATGGAGAACATTGGTGGGGGCTCATGAGCAACAATATTTAAAATAGCCCCCCCAGGGTTATCTGAGGGAATCTTGAGAGAAATACTCTGCTTCCCTCTGGCAACCTAGACTGACGATGGTTATAGGAGTCAGAAAAGCAGCTCCTTACAGAATGCTATAGCAGTGAAATCTACAATTCCCCATTGACATGACTCTCATGGGGTAATCCGGGGGGCGGAGCCAAGATGGCAGCTGGAAAGCAGGGACTTGTGTGAGCTCCCCTCCGAGTCCCTCCAAAAACCTATAAAAAATGGCTCTGAACCAATTCTAGAACTGCAGAACCCACAAAACAGCAGAGGGAAGCAGGGCTCCAGCCCAGGACAGCCTGGATGGTCTCTGCGTGAGCTGGGAGCAGAGCCGAGCAGAGCAGAGTCCAGCATGAGCGGCACGGACCAACCAGACCAGGAGTTGGGCGGAGTGTGCCCTAGCGCCCTGAATCAGTGAGCTGCGGCAGTTACCAGACTTCTCAACCCACAAACACCAAAGACAACAGAGAAGGTTAGTGGGAAAAGCTGCGGGAGTGGAAGGAGTTCACGGTTTGGCTACTGCCCTGGGGGCAGCGGAGGTGGGGCAGCTACAGAACCACAGCTGCAGTTGCTTCTGGCCCCAGGCCCACCTGGTGGGAGGAATTAAGTGGCAGATCAGAGAAGGAGTGCAGAACCTGCTGAAAATCTAAGTCCAGTCCAGGTTGGGGGTTCTTGGGCAAGAAGGAGTGCTGGTGTGGCAGCGCATCCACCCAAGCTTGGAACATAGCTCTCTAAACTCTAAAAGCAGTCATACCCTGCTGAAAAACTCAAGGGTCAAGTTAGTTGGCTGGGAATATGGCCAGGCAGCGAAAATGCACCCAGATTCAGTCACAGACTTTGGATTCTTTCTTTGGTGATGAAGAAGACCAAAACATACAGACAGAAGAAGTTAACAAAGTCAAAGAGCCTACAACAAAAGCCTCCAAGAAAAACATGAACTGGTCCCAGGTCATGGAAGAGCTCAAAAAGGATTTGGAAAAGCAAGTTAGAGAAGTAGAGGAAAAATTGGGAAAAGAAATGAGAAGGATGTGAGAAAACCATGAAAAACAAGTCAATGACTTGCTAAAGGAGACCCAAAAAAATACTGAAAAATACCCTGAAGAAAACAACACCTTAAAAAATAGACTAACTCAAATGGTAAAAGAGCTCCAAAAAGCCAATGAGGAGAAGAATGCCTTGAAAGGCAGAATTAGCCAAATGGAAAAGGAGGTCCAAAAGACCCCTGAAGGAAATACTACCTTAAAAATTAGATTGGAGCAAGTGGAAGCTAGTGACTTTATGAGAAATCAAGATATTATAAGACATGACTCTCATGGTTTTCCTTTTTTCAACATTTCCATTGCCTCCTTTCTTCTCATTGTCCTTGCTCCCTTCTTCATGCCAACATTCCCCAAGATAACATATTTATCCTCCCTTTGCCTGGAATTTTCTCCTCCTGGCTTCCATCCTCCAAATCCCAGCTAAAATCTCACTTTTCACAAGAAGTCTTTCCTAATCCCCCTTAATATGAGTGTCTTCCCTCTGTTGATTCTCTTGATTTTATTCTGTATTTATTTTGTTTGAGTATAGTTATTTTCATGTTGTCTCCCTCATTTGACTGGGGTGCTTGAGAGCAAGTATTTATCTTTCTTTGTATCTTCAGTGCTTAGTACAGTGCCTGGAACATAGTAGGCACTTAATAAATGCTTATTGACTAACTAACCAACCGACTGATTCTCCTTTGATGACAACATCTATTCTAATAATAAAATAACATTTATATAACTACTTAAGGGTTATACAGAATTCTATAAATCTCAACTATCTCATTTTATCCTCACTAGAACCCTGTGAGGTAGGTGCTTTATTATTATCGCCATTTTAAAGATGTGGAAACTGAAGCTGACAGCAAATGACAGCAAGAAGTCTCTGAGATTGGATTTGAACCCAGTAGCTCTGTCACAATTTTTTAAGTCTGTGAAATATTCTCTAAACACTCGCTCAGTTGAACTTAACAAACATTTATTAAACACCAACTATGTGTCAGGTGCTGCAGAGCATAACAAAATTTTTTTTTTACCTCAAGGTCTTTATTTCTAACAGGAGAGGAGATACAATATGTAAGCAGGAAAGAAATTGAAGATAATTTGGAGAGTCAGAGAACACTGATTGCTTGGGGTATCAAATGTTTTTGTCCTTAGAAAGTGGCATCTGAATTGAACCTTGAAGGAAGCCAAAGATTCTAAGAGGTAAAGGTGAGGAAGGAGCACATTTCCTGAATGAGGACCAGTCTATACCAAATTACTGAGAGGGAGAATGGAATAGGATTTGGCAAGTAAATCGATTTGATCAGAACAGCAAATACATGAACAACATTTGAACTCAGATTTTCCAGTCTTCAGGGCTAGTGGTCTATTCGCTGTGCCACCTAGCTACCTCTGAGTAATAGAATCACCTTGAATTATAGATTTTCAGAATCAGAAGAGAAACAGCCAAGATGGCGGAGTACAGGATGGGATCCAGCTGGACTTGGAGTGGCAAGACCAGCAAAAGGTTAGAGGGAGATATTTTTCCAGCCTAAGACAACAGAAGAGGTCTGTAACACCAGGGTGGGCACAAACCCAGAGCATGGCAGGAGCACCAGCAGTGGCCCTTGGAGGTAGCTGGGACAACAGCAGTAGCAGCTTCTGGAGCTCTCAGCTCCAGATGATAAGGGAGTCAGACAACTGGTCAGAAAGAGGTTACACATGACTAGTCACTGGCACTGGGTGCAGTTGACACTGATTGGTGCCTCTGTTGCCCATAAGCAAGTCTGGGTTGCAGTTCCAGAATGAAGAGGAGCACTTACAACCAGTCACAAAGGAGTAGATGTCCTGGTCGCAGTTCCAGGGCCAAGAGGAGCACTAGTATTTATGGTTACAGGAGATCAAAGGCTTTTCCTAAAAAAAGACCAGAGCACAGATCAAGAAACCACACCTTTCACCAAAACACACCACTTTGGAAGCACCAAAAACTTGCAGACACCCCCCCCCCATGAACTGGCTTTGAAAACAGCAACATGAAAAAACCTGAAGCTTGGGACACTGCCTTTCCACCCCCAGGTGAGCAGAGCTCAACTTTAACATAAAGTTCAAAGTGAAGAAATAGGCTGGGGAAATGAGCAAATGACATCAAAAAGAAAGAGAGAAAGAAAAGAAGGAAGGAAGGAAGGAAGGAAGGAAGGAAGGAAGGAAGGAAGGAAGGAAGGAAGGAAGGAAGGAAGGGAGGGAGGAAGGGAGGGAGGGAGGGAGGAAGGAAGAAAGGAGGGAAGGAAGGAAAAAAGAAAGGAAAAGAAAAAAGAAAAGAACTCAACCATAAAAGTTACTGTGGTGGCAGGGAGAACAAGACAAAAACTCAGAAGAAGATAAGAGTGTGAACATAGCTACAAGCAAAGCCTCAAAGAAAAATGCTAATTGGGCCCAAGACCAGTAAGAATTCCTGGAAGAGTTAAAAACAGAGATGAGTGGTAGAGGACAATTTGGGAAAATAAATTAGCATGATTAAGAAAATGATGAAAAGAGAAATAACTTGGTAAAAGAGTGATAAACAATATTGAAGAAAATATCACTTTAAAAAACAAAAAAGAAGAAAAGCACTCCTTAAAAGCAGAATGGGACAAATAAAAAAGAGGTATAAAAGCTCACTGAAGAAAATAATTCCTTAAAAATTAGAATTGGTGGAAGCTAATTATTCTATAGGACTTTAAGAAGCAATTAAAAAAACTCAAAAGAATGAAAAAATAGAAGAAAATATGAAATATCTAATTGGATAAATAACTGACCAGGAAAATAGATATAGGAAAGTTAATTTAAGAACTATTGGGCTAACAGAAAGCCATGATCAAAAAAAAGCCTATACATCATATTTCAAGAAATTATAAAGGAAAACTGCACCTATATCTTAGATCCAGAGGGTAAAGTAGAAATTGAAAGAATCCACCAATCACCTCCTGAAAGAAATCCTTAAATGAAAACTCCCAGGAATATTATAGGCAAATTCCAGCACTCCCAGGTCAAGAAGAAAATATTGTAAGTAGCAAGAAAGAACCAATTCAAATATCATGGAGCCACAGTCATGGTCACACAGTATTTAGCAGCTTTCATATTAAAGGAGCAGAGGACTTAGAATATGATATTTCAGAAGGCAAATGAGCTAGAATTACAACCAAGCATCGCCTACCCAGAAAAAATGAGTACAATACATTGGAGGGGGGATGTATATTGAAGGAAATAGAGGACTCCTAAGCATACCTGATTAAAAGAAAGGACCAAAGCTGAATAGAAAATTTGACATTCGAACAGAAGATTCAAGAAAAACACAAAAAGATAAACAGGAAAGAGAAATCATAAGGGACAAAATGGAGTTAAACAGTTTACATTCCTATGTGGGAAAATTATACTTTGGAGTTATTCTAAGAACTTTATCATGACTAGGGCAGTTAAAATGAGTTAACATTATGTTGTGATGATCTCCAAAAAATATTGTAGGACTGAGAAAGAGGGATACAGTAGGAGAAGAGGGGAGGGAGAGATAGAATGGGGTGAATTTTCTCACATAAGGAAGGTGCACAAGGAAAAAAATTACAGTGAAGGGAAAATGGGAGTAGTGGGTAATGTTTGAACCTCACTCTCATCATAATTGGTTCAAAGAGGGAAGAATATATACACACACTCAGTTGGGTATAGAAATCTGTCTTACCCAATAGGGAGATAGGAAGGGAAGAAAGGTAAGAGCTATGGGGGATAATAAGGAGGAGAATGGATTCGGGGAGGTCATAAGACAGACTTTTGAGAAGGGACATGATAAGAGAGAAAGAAAGATAAACAAAAGAAAATGGGATTGAGGACATAACTGTAAATGAGAATGGGATGAACTAACCCATAAAATGGAAGCAGATAGTATAATGGATTGGAAGCCAGAATCCAACAATATGTGGTGTACAAGAAACATATTTGGGACAGAAAGACACACAAAGAGTTGAAATGAAAGGCTGGAGCCGCATCCATTATACTTCAGCTGAAGTGAAAAGGTCAGGGGTGGAAATCATGATCTCAGACAAAGCAAAAGCAGAAACACACCTAGATAATCAGAAAAACTACATTTTGCTAAAAGATACAATAGACAATGAAGTGATATCAAAAAATTTTATAGCAAGTTTCTCTAATAAAGACTTCATTTCTCAAATATATTGAGAATGGAGTCGAATTTGTAAAAATAAGAGCCACTCCCCAATTGATAAATGGTCAAAGGATATGAAAAGGCAGTTTTCAGAAGAAGAAATCAAAGCTATCTATAGTTGTATGAAAAAAATGCTCTAAGTCACTATTGATTAAAGAAAGGCAAATTAAAATAACTCTGAAATGCCACATTGCACCTATCAAAAATGTCAAATGCTTGAGGGGATGAGAGAAAATAGGTATATTAATGAACTATTGGTAAAGTAGTGAATTGGCTCAACCATTCTGGAGAATAATCTGAACGTATCCCCAAAGGGTTATAAAACAGTGTATACCCTCTGACCCAGTAATACTAGGTCTATATCCCAAAAATATCAAAGAAAAAAAATACCTTTGTGTACAAAAATATTTCTAGCAGCTTTTTTGTGGTGGCAAAGAATTGGAAATTGATGGGATGCCCATCAACTGGAGAATGGCTGAACAACTTGTGGCATCTGGTTGTGATGAAGTACTATTGTACTATAAGAAGTAATTGGAAGCATCTATTGGGGGTGGTTTCAGGGGGGAAAATGGCAAGACTTACATGAACTGATGCAAAGTGAAGTAAAAAGAACCAGGAGATCATTGCTCATAATAATAGCAATGATGTGATGATCAACTGTGAATGACTTGGTTACTCTGATCAATACAGTGATTCAAGAGAATTCCAGAGGACTAGTGATGAAAAAAAATGCTATCCAACTCCAGAGAAAGAGAGAGAATTGTTGAATTCTGAGGGCAAAGTGAAGTATAACTTTTTCCCTTTATTTTATTTTATTTTTTGCTTTTTTGGCAATATGACTAACATGGAAATAAATTTTACGTGATTTCACATGCATAACTGATATATTATTTGCCTTCTCAGTGCTTAAGGGAAGGGTGAGAGGAAGGGAGAGAATTTGGAACTCAAAATTTAAAAAGAAAAGAATGCTAAAAAATAAATCAATTTTAACAAGAGAGCTCAGAGGTTATCTTCTCTATCTTATCTAGTCCAGCTTGTACCTGAACAAAAATTCTTTCCACGATATTCCCCAACAAACTATTGAACCACAGAATGTCAGAGTAGGAAGGTATCTCAGAGGTAGTCTAACGACCCATATGAAAAGGCATCCCTTCTCCCTTACACAAGTCCTGTCTAGCTTTTATTGAAAGTCATCCAGGGATGAGGAAGCCATTACATTCCACTTTTGGTCAACTCTAACCATTTTGTTGTCTCTCCCATTAGAATGCAAGCTCCTTGGGAGCAGGCATTGTTTTGCTTTCTCTTTGTAACCCTAGTATTTAGAATAGTGCCCAGCACGTGGTAACTACTTTTTGTTGATTGTTTGACTGATTGTGCTACCCTGTGTGTTGATCGATGTGCCACCCTGTAACTTCCAAACACTGCTCTTTCTTCTGTCATTGGGGGCCAAGTTGAGCAAACCTAATCTCACTCCCATGTGGCAGTTCTTCTATACAGTTGATGGAAGCTATTGTGCCGATGTTATTTTTTGGTGGGCACTACCATGTCCCTACCATGTCTAGGGAAGCTTGCATTCAACAAACTAACCTGTTTCAATATCTTAGAACAAAACCTATCTCCCCAAATGTGCCTTTTAGATAACATTGCTTTTCATCAATCTACTTGACTGCCATTACATTGTGCTTTGGCTTGCCTGTGTAGCCTTCTGCTAAGAGAAAAGTCCTTTATCTGCAGGGGACTGGAATAATGTAGTGGAATCCACCTACTATTTGCAAGACCCTATTCTACGTACTAGGGCTACGAAGATAAAAAGGGAAAAAAAATCTGTTCCTGAAAGATTACATTCGACTAGGAGTTTATGACATGGGTACCCATAAATAAAAACTAAGGAGCACAAAACATTTTAGGGGGAAAGAACACTCATAACTGAGGAGTACCCAGGAAAGATCTCATCCAAGGAGCGGTGTACTTAAGCTGTGCTTTCAAGGAAGACAGGGTTTCTCCAAGATGAAGATAAGAAAGGACCACATTCCAAACACGGGAGAACATGTGTGCTAAGGTCCAGAAGTGGGAGTTGACAGATTGTCTAAGGTGGATCATGAGTAGGTCAGTTTGGACCAGAATAGAGGTAGGTAGTGGGTAGATAAACATTGTCTCCAAATACATCAGCTCATTTCAGGGCTTGGGTCTGTCTGAACTAAGACAATCTGAGCCAGAGTGGAATCTCTTTCTTCAGAGTTCCTCATATCTTACACTAATGCTACTCAAGCTAAGCTGAGGAATGATTTTAGGACAGACTTCAAACAGGAAGTCAAAGGAACAAGAAATCTTTTCTTCTGGAAGATATTTGCCATAGGCCAGTGCATCACCTGGCAGAAGCTGGCATCCACAGAAACCTGTCCTTGGGTCAAGTGGCAGAAGATAAATGGCAGAGGAGAGGACTCTAAGTGAGCAAATATTGGTTGGCAGGGCCTGCTGTTAACTTTGGCAAATAGACCAGGAGTGGAAATGTCAAACCTGTGATATATAGAGCTGACCCTTCTCTATCAGGGTCCTTTGTGGTCTGTGTCAAACAGAATGAAGGGAGGGATCCAGAGTCTTTGTGATGTGACTAAGGCCAAAATACTAGCCACAATTTCAATCCCTTTATAAGACAGCTATGTTTTCTTCCTTCCTCCCTTCTTTCCTACCTTCATTCCTCCCTTCTTTTCTACTTTCCTTCTTCTCTTCCCTTTTCTTTCTTTCTCTCTCCCTCCCCTTTTTCTTCCTTTCTCCCATCCTCCCTCCCTCCCCTTCTCCCTTTCTCCTTCCCTCCATTTCTTTCTTCCCTCCCTCCTTTCCTTCCTTTTCCTCCTTCCCTCCCTCTTTCCCTTCCTCCCTCCCTCCCTTCCTCCCTTCCTTCCTTCCTTCCACCCATCCTTTCTTTTTCCTCCACCTGAGTATCCCATGTCGCCCAGGCTAGAAATGCAGCAAACTCTCACAAGTCAATGCCATTGATCATGGAAGTTCTCCCCTGCTCTCTCTCTCTGACTTGGGCCAGGTCACCCCTTCACAAGCAGCCTGGTAGCTCCTGTTCTTGGATGGTCACTACATTGATATGAGACAGGGCAGATCCCCAATCAGCCCCAAGCGTACTGCAGCTCCAAACTCTGGAGCTCCAGACATCCACCAGCCTCACGCTCCTCCATGTCAGGAATTACAAGCCTGTTCCACCACACCTGGCCAGCTATCATTTTTCTTCATAGTTTACTTTCATCCTATGCATTTTTTTATTGGTTTCTTCCAAGAAGGAAAAAGAGAGAAGGTTCTTTGACTCTCCTACATGGTACCCACATCAACTTGGTGGAATGGTTTCAAAGGGAATGTTATTTCTCATTCTTATTTTTTTTCGACCAGGGTGGGATTAACCTCTCGGGAATAGTAATTAATGTTTATAGAATGCTTTTTAAGGTTTGCAAAGTACTTTAGAAATATCTCATTTATCCTGGGAGTTAAGTACTACTATTATCAAGCTTATATTACAGATGAGGAAACTGAGAAAAACTAAGGTTTAATGAATTGTCCAAGGTCACATGGCTAGTAAGCATCTCAGGTGTCCCAGACTCCAGATGCAGCACTCTGTTCCCTGTATCACCCAACTGCTTCTTGTATCTTTATTAAATTCATCATTTATTAACTTTCTTCTATGTGTTAGTCAATTTCTGCCATCTGTCGTCATTCAGTTGTTTCAGTTGTGTCTGACTCTTCATGACTCCATTTAGGGTTTTCTTGACAAAGATACTGAAGGGGTTTGCCATTTCCTTCTCCAGCTCATTTTTACAGATGAGTAAACTGAGGCAAACAAGGTTATGCGACTTGCCCAGGGTCACACAGTAAGTGTCTGAGGTCAGATTTGAACTCATGAAGATGAGCCTTCCTGATTCTAAGCCCAGTGCTCTCTCCACTAAATAACCTAGCTGCCCACAGTTCGTTTTATTTTATTTTTATCTGAACTTAACAAACACCAAATTGAATGCATATATCCGTGAGCATTGGAGCAAATGGGAGGAATGTACGTGAACTTGTGCATCTCCATTATGGACAGAGCTTGCTTTCTTTAAGTATATGCAAATTTCACCTCATGGTTTTCCAGTTGATCCTGCTTCTCAGGGATTCCTTCTGGACTTCCCCCTGTTCTCTTCTCATTTTGAGGGGAGGTCATTCTCCCTAAACCTTCCCCCCTCCACCCAGTAGAGAAACAAAAAAGAAAACTTTTGTAATAAACAAACACTGTCAAGTACATAGCATGACTGTATTCGTTCCCTACAATGGCCATGGTCTGGATCCCCAACACTACCTTGCAGCTGAATGCCAATTGTCCCCACTGGGACAAAGCAAGGAAAAGTGGAAGATTCGGGGCAATGCCATCCTCAGTACTGGGCTGATGAGTCAAAACAGTCATTAAGAGCTGTAGAATCTTCAAGCGAGAATCGACCTCAGAAACCACCCAAACAAATCTATAGCTGAATAAGCATCTTCTCTACCACACACCCAGCAAGCACTTGCCCATTTAGCCTAGCCTATGCATGAAGATCTCTGGTCAGAAAACCAATGCCACATGGGGCGGACATTTCCAATTTTGATACCTCTAGTTCTTAGGATACTTTTTTTCCTGACCTTAAGCCTGACTTGGTTTCTTTGCAATTTCCACCGTATTCTGTCCTCTTTGACCATGTAGAACAAAGTGACTCTCCCTTCTTCTTAGATACAGTTAGGTGGCACAGTGGACAGAATGCTGGACCTGGAGACAGGAAGCCTTGAGTTCAAATCCAGCCTCAGACACTCATTGGCTGTGTGACCTTGGGCGAATCACATATCCACTGTCTGCCTCAGTTTCCTCAACTGTAAAATGGTGATAATAAAAATACCCACCTCACAGAGCTGCTGGTGCTTGGAAGGCACTGTACACATGCTGATTCCCCACCTCCTCTTCCTTTCCCCCTTTCTTCTTTGAGTTGACCCTTCAGCCCCTTGAAGACAGCATCATGTCCTACTCCTCCAACCACTTTCCTCTTCTCCAGGCTAAACCACTAGTCCTTTCACCCAGTCCTCATATGGCATATTCTCAACTCCTCTCACCAACCTGGCTATTCCACTGATTGATGGAACATGAACATCCTAGTACCTTCTTCTATAAACTTTGTCGTTCGTATAAGGGTTATTGAAAGACAATAGCAGGCAGACAGTTTACCTTGGAGTCAGGAGAATCTGGCTTCAGGTCTTACTTCTGACACATAGTAACTGTGTGACCCTAAGCAAAGCGTTTAACTTTTCTGTGTCCTGGCAACCCTTTATGTTGATAAAATAAAGCTCTGTACTCACATGTTCTCTCTCTCTCTCTCTCTGTCTCTCTCTCCCCTCTCTCTCTCTCTCTCTCTCTCTCTCTCTCCATTCTTATTGTTGTTTTTCTTCTTCTTCTCCTCCTCCTCCTCCCCCTCCTCCTCTTCCTCCTTCTTCTTCTTCTCTCTCCTGCCTCTATGTGTGTATCTCATTCTCTGTCTTTCTTCTATTTCTCTGAGTGACTCTCTTCTCTGTGTGTGTGTCTTTTTTCCTCTGTCTCTTTCTGTCTCTCTCTGTCTCTCTTGTATTTCACTCTGTGTCTCTTTCTCACTGTCTCTTTTTCTCTCTCTTCTCTCCCTCCTTGTCTCTTTTTTTCCTCTATCTCACTCTGTCTCTCTTCTATTTCTGTGTCTCTTTCTCACTGTCTCTTTTTCTCTCCTCTCTTTAAGTATGTCCCTCCTTTCATATATGTATATGTGTGTATGTTCATATACAGACACACATACATATATAAGGAACATCTTACAACCTGTGTGACCCTGGGCAAGACACTTGTCCTCTGTGGGCTTACCTAAGTTTCCTACTCTATAAAGCAAAGAGGTTAGACTATCTAATATCAAAGTTCTTTCCATTTCTTAGTCCTATGGTCCAATGATGAAAAGGAATGGGTTAAATAGGAGGAAAAAATCCCTCTGGGCTTTGACACCCCCCCCCACCACACACACACACACACACACACACACACACACACACATATTCATACATGTTCTGTTGAGCTCAGTTCCATGGACATTTTCATGAGCAGTCTCTCATTTTCCGGTTTCCCAGCATGGTCAATGGTAAATTCCTATGCCTAGAAAATCCACGGGTTAAGAAGCTTAGGAGCCAGCTCATAAGTCTTCCTGAACATCAAATCATTCTTACAAAGCCCTATTTTGATGAGCTAAGTGTGCTGCAAGAGCACCAGAAACATAAGGATTAAATTTCCCCCAAAGTACACAGAGCTTTCAGGAAAAATAAGGAGAAAGAAATGCCTGGATGATCACACTTGTGGTTTCTCTTCCCCCACTCCTCATCGCCCCCACCCCATCCTCAACTCAGAAACGCAGTCTGGTTCATCCTGCCAAATCCCATGTGCCAAGAGCTTCTTTTCCCTCTCTAATTAAAACAAGAACTCCATGCCAATGGCTATCTCTGCCAATAACAGCAGAGGCATCTACAATGGGCAACCAATGTGGGCAGGGGGAAGGGGGAGGACCTTTTGTGGGTCCTCTTGCTACAGTAGGAACTTGCAAGGAATGAGTTGTGTTAGAGGCTCTCTAGGGGAAGGGGTTTGGACAAAACAAGTCATCATTATGAACTGAGCCCTCTGAACAATTCCATTCAATTCCAATGAAGTGTCTATTTTGTGCAAGGCACTTTGCAAAACACTTCTGATACAATGAGAAAAATGAAAAATCATCCCTCCCTTCAAAGAATTTATATTCTGGAGGATTTTGTTCAGTTCTGACCAACTCTTCCTGACCCCATTTAGGGTTATCTTGGCAAAGATACTGAAGTAGTTTGCCATTTCCTTCTCTGGCTCATTTTACAGATGAGGAAACTGAGGCCAACAGGGTTAAGTCACTTGCCCTGGGCTACCCAGCCAGTAAGTGTCTTTTGTTGTTTGTCCTTCATTCTCAAAAAGGAGCATGACATCAGGAAGGTGATGCCATGACATGCAAGTGAATTGGATTTAAGTGAGGGAGGGCTGTGCAGCCATCTTGGCCCAAAGGAAAGATATAGATCAGGACGACTGGAGATGGCCCTGGATGCAGTGGGAGACCTTGGCCTTTTTAAGCTAAGGTCTTTAACAGATCTGTTTGACTGAGACAATGCCCAATCAATGATTAAGGCGAGGTAAGAAATGAGGCAGAGAAAGAAAGAAAGAAAAGAAAAAAGAAAAGAAAAGAAAAAAAAGAAAAGGAAGGAAGGAAGGAAGGAAAGAAGGAAGGAAGGAAGGAAGGAAGGAAGGAAGGAAGGAAGGAAGGAAGGAAGGAAGGAAGGAAGGAAGGAAGGAAAGGAAAAGAAGGAAGGAAAGGGAAGGAAGGAAGGAAAGAAGAAAGACAGAGAATGAAAGAGTCTGAGGCTAGATTTGAACTCACAAAGATAAGTCTTTCTCACTCCAGGCTTGGTAATCTATCCATTGTGCCACCAAGTTGCCCCAATTAAAGGATAAATTATATAAACAAATAAGGGTAAAGACACAATAATAAATGAGGACATACTATCTCTAAGGATCACTGATAATTATAGCTGTTATTGTTGTAAGGCCAGAAAGGTGCCTTAGAGGATACCTAAGCCAGGGACCTCATTTTAAATTGACTAATTTTATAGATAAAAAACAGGCCTAAGATTAAGTGACTCGACCAGGCTTCCAAAGGTGACGAGTAGCAGAGCTGGGCCCAGAATTAAACAGGAAAAAAGAAGTAAACTGTGCAATTTATTTGCTCTTCGGGAAATTGTGCTGTGACTTTAATCACCCCAATATTCTTCCTGAAACAAGACCTACCTTATTAATACCAATGTGAATGAATGAATGAAATATTTCTTAAGCACCTACTGTGTACCAAGCACTGTGCTAAGTGCTGGGGATACAAAGCTAAGACAGTCTTTGCCCTCAGGGAGATGACGTTCTAATGGGAGAGACAATGCACATGGTAGGTTTCAACTGCAAGTCAGATGGTGAACTCCCATGATCCTCAGGGAGCAGTAGCAAAGCAGATGGTAATAACTATTCTTTAGTGTCATTCAAAGACATTCAGTGATAAGATGGTCAGCTCCTGATGTTGAGCTGTTGACAGTGCCGGAGTCCAGAAAACAAGGTCTAGGAGGTACCAGGTTGATAATCCGTGGGTTCTTCCCTGTTACAAAGAAAATACATTGGCATGAGATCATTGGGGTTTTTTCCTCAATTTAATTAAAAATTGAGCAACTACCATGTGTCTAGCAACATAGGAAATACATGATAAATAAGAGAGATGACTACTTTCCTCAAGGTACTTAAAATTTGGGCAACTGGACAGACAAAGATGAGACAATTCACAATATAGGTATAAAGGATGTCAGGAGCCATATAGTACAAAAGATACACTAAAGGAATCCCCACTAAAACATACCTAATATGTGGTCATCCAGCCTCTCCTTGAAGCCCTCCAAGGAGGGGCAACCAATCAAGGGCAACCAGTTCTACTTTGAGATGGTTCCCATCGGTAGGAAGATTTTTGTGACATCCATTCTAAATTGAACTTTTCACAACTTTCACCCATGGAAGGGGGCAAATGGGCTAGTCATTATCTATTTTTCATCCCTGGGGCCAAACGGAACAAATCCAATCCCTCTTTTCCAATACCCTTCAAAGAATGTGATGACAGACTTCATACCCAATCCTTCTCCCAAAACTGTGTCTTCTCTTCTCCTGGTAAAATTAGAAGTTCGCTTTGGCAAAGGATATGAAGATCATACCACATGAGGATCACTTGAGGAATAAGGAGTTGTTTAGTCTGGAAAATAGAACACTTAGTATGAAGTACTGAAGTATTTGAATTCATGTTGATGGGGATTAAATTCTATCTACTTGGACCCAGCAGGAATAGCCAGGAATAATGGGTAGAATGCTTAAAGCATAAATTTCATTTTGATGTAAGGAAGCCTCCATAAAAATCTAACTCTGATACTTCATCATGGAGTAGAAGTGATGATTTCTTGAGAAGAGATCATTTGAGGGATGGGGATTTTGCTGGAATAGCTCCTACTACTAAACAACTGACTCTTTGAATTCCTGGATTCCAAACTAGCATATGATTTTATACAAAATCCACAAAGAGTGACCAAGTATCCTCAACTAATCGATATAGATATAGATATAGATATAGATATATGTCCTGTGTAAGGCCATTCCTTTTTTATCAATAGCTTTTAACGATTTCTAAATTGATCAGGACTTTTCCACTAATTTTAAAGCCATTCATGGTTGATTCACTAGAGCTATCTAGATCTTACTCACACCAAATTTGAACCTCTGATTTATTGTCTCCCTGTGCGTGTCCTCACCTGAGAAAGATATCAAAGTTAGTTACTTTAAGGGAGATGGAGTGACTTTATTGACTCGCTCAATTGACCCACCTGTCACAAAAGAAAGAAAATACAAAATGGACCTGAGCTCTGTGTAACCTATTTCTACCTCTGAAATGATGATGGCAGAGTAATAGAAAAGGGTCAAGGGGTTAAGGATCACCCAGCTTTTAGATAGAATATAAACATTTTCTTATCAGTTAACATTTTGAATGGGAAAAACTCTTCTAGTGACCTATGGGTAAGCACAGCTCTAGAGCACAGGTCTAGATAGGTAGCAGGATACATAGTAGTCTGTGGACATATATATGTATATATATATATATATACACATATATACATACACACATGTATGTATGTGTCTGTACATATATATACGTATATACACACACATACATACACACATATAATACACAGCTGTGTTTCAACATAATTGGCTTCCTTTATAATATGTTTTATGCATTTAAAAACATTATTCCAAGGAAGGTGTCCACAGTCTTCTCCAGACTATCACCAAAGGGATCCAGGACACACAAATGATTAATAATCCCTGGACTAGAGAAATAAAACCATCAACTTTAACATTTTCACCATAGATGAAACCAGAAGAAAGAAGGGAGTTGAGGCCAAACAGAAGGGTTGCTCACAAGTTCTTCTTGGAGAGGCAAAGAACAGAATCAGAGGAGTTTGTTTCATCAGGTATCCAATAAGAAACATCATTTCATGGGTCACTTGTCCATCTCATCTTGCTTTGTCCATCATAAGCATTTTTTAGAAGCCCACATTGAAGACAACAACAGTCTGTGCACCATCTGCAGCAAAGGATGAGGAGTCAGGATGCTCTATGAAGAATTCAGTAAGACTCTCAAAATTAAATCATCATCAATTCACCCATCAATAAGTATTTATTAAGCACCCACTGTGCCAGGCACTGTGCTTGGTGCTGGGGAAATAAAAACAAAAGTGAAACAGGCCCTGCCCTCAAGGAACGTATATTCTATTGAGGGAGACAATATACAAAATAATATACAAAAAAGATGTAAAATAAATAGAAGTGGGTGGGGTGATTTGATTAATTAACTCAATTGACTCATACCTTAAAAAAGAAAGAAAATATGAAATGGACATCACAGGGAGAGGGAGGAGACACCAACAGGTGATAGGAGGTGGGAAAGGCTTTGTGTAAAAGATAGTATTTAAACAGAGTTAAAAAAAACCCCAAGTAATTGATTCTAAGTAATGGAAGGGAGGAGGGAGTACATTCCAGGCATGGGAAACAGCCAGTGCAAAGCCCCAGCATTTGGAAACGGAGTATTATGTTTGGGGAATAGCTCTATACTTGAATATTCATCGACACCGCTGAAAAAGCAATTACCGAGAAGAACACCAAGAGCAAAAAAATCCAAGTTGGAAAACATGGTTCAGAAGTAAGAAACAAGGGAGGCTAATGCCTTGTAGAAATCTCACACCTCTACATCATGAACAGTTTCTTCATGAAGATAGTTGGGAAGCACCAAGCATGGCAGGGCAAACACCAAATAACATCACCAAATTGATATGAGGTGGTGTGGCAAAAAGGGGGTTGGCTTTGTAGACAGAGGGCCAGGGTTTGAATCTCAGCTCTGTCACTTGCATTAGTTGTGTGAGCCTGAGCGAGTCACTTAATTTTCTGAGACTGAGTTTCTTTATTTGTAAAATGAGAAGTTTGTAATAGATGACCTCTGAAGTCACTGCTAGATCTTTAGCTTACTATCTTTACAATCTGGGTGTAATTTCTGAGCCAGTTATCTATGTATAGTTGGATTATCAACTGGTTAGAGCAAACATAAAAATGAATATCAAATTTAGAAGGAAAATAAATAAACCTGAGAAGGCATGTTACACAATTGAAGTAACCCCAACCTGACATATTAAAATGTCATTGCTGACCCAAAATGAGAAATGAATAAATGAACAGTTTTCAACACAGAATGTCCCCATTTCTTAAGGAAGTTAACCATCTGCCATGATGAGACCAAATGGCCCTAGAAACCCAATGAGCCAGGAAGGGGATCAACTCAGGAGAGCAAACACTTGATCCTGCTAAGTGAGAGATAGCACAGCAAAGGGTAGCAATAGGCACAGCAGCAGTTTACAATAATATATTTATTTAAAAGAACCTAACAAAGAGGATGGTGAAAGATTAAGAACAGTATGTTGCCTCATAAAACATTGAAAGTGGTACAGGGAAAGCTAAATTTACAGAACTCTTGGCAACATTCCTAAGTTAAATCATCCTGTGAGTGCATTTAAAGATGAAACCAGTAGAACAATAAACAAATGAATAATGGAAAATATCTGTATGTAATTCTCTAACAAATTCCATTCCCCATCAATAATAGTGTAGTGCCAGTTAACATTTAGGCTGTCATGGACCCCAGTGCTCTACAAAGGATCATAGATCTAGAGTTAGAATGCATTTCAAAGGCCATTTGGACCAACCCAATAATTTTATGGAAAAGAAAACTGAAGCCCAGGCAGAGAGATTAAGGGATTTGTCCAATGTCATGGAGGCAGTAAGCATCAGAAGTGGGATTTGAACCTGGATCCAGAGGCAAGTATCTCTAAAAGAGGAAATAGAAATGGTCCTGAGGAAAGTAAAGATGGGGAAGAACCACTAAACAAGGCCAAATATACCCAGAGAAGGCCAGTGAGGAGGTATCACAATTTTGAGAGCATTGTATGGCTGATTCTCAATATATCTGAGAGAGACAGGATATTAAACAGTTGGGGGAGGGGAGGTGAATAACAGATATTATTATTGCACTAATAAGAGAAAATATCAGTAACTACTTCCTCAACCTTACATTTCCATCTCTCCTACTTCTTTCTGAGCATAATGTACACATATATGGAGTACAGGAGAGTGTAAAGTATCCTTACTCCCTTCTCCACTCTCCATACTTTTGCTCTTCTTTGCCAATTGTCTTGCCACCCTATAGAGACCCCCATCAGAGGTCTTGATCTCTAGTCTGGTAATTATCTGCCTAGACTACCGTTTCAGCAATATTCCACTTCAGTCTCAACTCTGCTCTTCAGATTTACTTTCTTCTTTTCCTCCTGTCACATATCAATCTGCATTTTCCAGTTCTCCATTAGAATGTAAGGTCCTTGAGGACAGGCTGTATCTTATTTGTATCAGTATCCCCAGCATTTAATACATGCTTTCTCTATCTGTCCATTTACCTATTATCTATTTTCATTAACAACTGACATGAGGCCATATTTGACAAAAGTATAAGAAGGAAACAGGCAGATTTTCCACAAATGATATTAGAGGAGACTATATCTTTACAATCACAAAATGGATTGAAAAGTATTAACAACAGAACCAACCCCTTCCCAGGGCCTCTCTTTGTCAAATGCCCCAGTGCCCTTTGGAGACCTCAAAGGTTCTGAAGGGACTCATTTCTTCTCTCTCTATTAGCACTTCATCATCATAGCTCAATCAAATTATTCCATTTCTCCAAACTCATGTGTTTGCATTTCACAGTTCCAACTTCCTTACTGGCCTTTTCATCAGGATCACTTGAAAGTCCTCTATTCCATTAAAGACCCATTTTCCCCTTGGAGATTTATACTTAGCTTTTCAGGGGTGTAACCAGAATGGCCTTTGTTTTCTTTGAATGACTCAGCTTACCTCGTTGAGCCTCTGGACACTGTGGCTTGCTCTTCCGGGGCAGGAAGCCCAAAGAGCATGCCAGGAAGCAGACAACTTCCTGTGTGATGAGTCATGGGGCTGGCTGAGGGGAGGTGTTAATGTCTACCCTAGGGGGAGCGGCCAACTCAAGAACCAATCGGCCCTGGTCATTCAGGCAGCACTTAATGATGTCAAAAACCCTATAAGAGGGGAGAGAACAGCTCGAAGAGCTCTCTTTCCTTTTCTGGTTGCTGTGGGAAGCAGCGGCAAGCAAGCGTGACTCTGGGCCAGCCCTTGCTCTTGGGCCAAGCCCAGATGTTGGTAACTATGAATTGTATTGGGTCTGTCTGTTGATATTTGTAACTTGTTTGTATTTTGGTTTTGAGGTTCGGGGTGCTGGTTTGTCTTTCCCCCGAACTAAATGAATGTTTTGAACCTCAGGGTGCTGGCTTTTTTCCCCTGAAGTACGTGAATCTGTATTTGGTCTGTCTCTTGATGCTTGTCTGTATGCTCCCCTGAACTAACTGAATGCTAACTGAATGCTAACTGAATGCTGGCCTTTTCCCCTGAACTAAATGAATGTTGTCTGTATGCTAACTGAATGCTGGATTAAAGTAAGCTGGTCAACCCCTTCACCGTGCTTTCCTTGTTTAAGCAGATAAAAAGAACCTGTGCTTTTCCGGCGTCCCGGCAACATCCTGGGTCCCGGCAGCGTCCTGGGTGCATCTTACGCCCCCACAGAAGCTGCTAGCTGGGTTGTTAAAACAAGGGGTAACTTACTTTTAGCTGTAATCCTACGTCTTTTGGAATATTGTATTCTAAGATCTCTTACTTATAGTAGAAGTTGCAGGGTCTTGTATAAGCTGTTTATTGTTTGTAAACTTAAAAATAGCATCTGACTCAGTGAGATCAAATCCTTCTTTAAAGGATTCCCCCATCAAAGAGAAGTCCCGCAAATATATCAAATTATACAAAATTAACTGTAACAATAATAGTTAATATTTATATGGAGCCTTAAGGGTTAAAAAGCACTTTGTAGCTATTATCATGTTTGATCCTAACAACAATGCTGTAATATAGGTACTTTTATTATCCCTTTGTACTTATGAGGAAAAAAAATCAGACTGGGAAGGGAAGACCCTCAGGGTTCCTGGCCAAAAGAGAAACAGTTTTGGCCCCAAGACCACTAATCATTCGCTTGACTGGATCAGCAGTGGGTGCCAGAGGGCCCAACCCTGAGGGGGGTGAGGGCCCCTGCCCGACCTGATGACCACTGTGACAGTGCCAGCTATCCCGAGGGAATATTCCATTATATTCCCTTCCTTATAACCTGGAAAGACTTATATGGATAGATGCTGAGTGAGGGGAGCAGAATCAGGAGAACATTGTAGGTAATCACAGACACATTGTATCTGTGAGGACTAACTTTGATAGACTTGGCTCCTCTCATCAATGCAAGGTTCAAAGACAGCTCCAAAAGACTCATGATGGAAAAAGCCATGCACATCCAGAGAAAGAATTATGGAGTCTGAATGCAGATTAAGGCAAACTATTTGTTCTCTTTTTTCCTTCCTTTTTGGTTTCATTTCTTCTTTCTCGTGGTTCATTCCATTGATTATAATTCTTCTTTACAGCTTGACCATTATGTAAATAAGTTTAATGTGAAGGTATATGTAGAACCTATATTGGATTACATGGTGTCTTGGTGGGGAAGAGGGAGGAGAGGGAGGGAGAGAAAATGTGGAACTCAAAAACTTGTGGAACTGAGTGCTGTAAACTAAAAATAAAAAATAAATTTAAAAAAAGAAAAAAGAGAAACAGTTACTATTTAGTATTTACATACACTCTGCTGGAAGCTCAGGGACCTATCGTCTGATTATGAGCTCCAGAGCCAGGCCATCCTTTGATTAACTTCTCAAAGAGACCTATTCACTCAAAGTGAGAATCTAAAAAGACCTGAAAGGGCCATCCTGGGCCATCTGCAGTCATCCTGGTGAATATCAGGCCACTGGAACCAGATGGCTATGGAGGAGAAGTTGAGGCTGGTAACCTTGCACAGCTCTCCCTCACTCAAATCAAAGTCAACTGCAAGCCATGTCATCATTTCCCTGATGTCATGGTCCTCTTCAAGAACAAAGGACAAACACAACAACCTGTACATATGAGGAAAGTGGTATTGAAAGAAGAAAAGTTAGTTACTTCAGGATACAGAGCTGGTCAGTATCTGGAGTAGGATTTGAACCCTCCTCTTCCTGAGACAGTCCACTGTGGCATGGAGCCTCTCCAAATTCCCTCAAAGATATTCCAACAGAGATGAATTCATTCAGAGACCCTCTGATTACTCATATCAAAGGAGGCATGAAACAAGGTCAGCATAACGTGGGGGGAAGAACATTGACTCTGGAGCCAGAAGAGCCAGGTTTAGATCCCGTCTGTGATGCTTCTGGGCAAGTCACTTATTCTCCAGGACTTCAGACTCCTCATCAGTCAAATGAGGGAGTTTGAACTTGATGGCCTTTGAGATCCCTTCCCTCTCTAGATCTCATGATCACTTCAATATCTGATGATCACCAAAGGTTTATGTCACTGACGGGAAAGATATCCAGCCCAGAGTCCATAAGGAAAAAGGATTCCTTACAGATGGATTAGGTGGCCAACTGGGTAGGGAAGTGGATAGAGTATTGGCCAAGAGTCAGTCAGACCTAAATTCAAATCCTGCCTTAGATACTTAATGACTGTCAGATCCCAGGCAAAGTCACTTAACCTTTATTGTTCTTGGTTTCAACTGCTATAAAATGAGGGTGATAGCATCTACAACCCAGAGCTGTTGTGAAGATAAAATTAAGTAACATTTATAAAATGTTTTGCAAACCCTAAAGAACCATGTAAATGGCAGCTATTATCTATCTAACTATCTTTTACCTATCTTTTCATTATCTTGATGCTCCTGTATGTGCATAACTTTGTGCTGGTTGAGGCAAGCACCACAACATTGAATCCTAAGTGAAATTCCTAACCACTCAGTAGAGTTTAATCTAACTATCCACATAGGAAAAACCAAATGGATGAAGAATGCCAGTGGTCTAGAACCCCAGCTTCTTAAACTTTTTCACTTGCGATTCTTTCAGTGCTCCTAAAACTGTGGGTCATGACCCATATGGAGTCGAGAATATAAGGTACAGTTGTATAAACAATGCACAAAACTAGTCCACCAGCATATATGTCTTGGATAGACACTGAAGACAAATGCTGGATTAGCCCCAGACTTGAACAGACTTCCTCCCCTTCCCCCAAAGCTTCTCCCTGATACGAAAGTTCATCTTTCTGGCATCAATATTCTAGGATGATGGTGAGTCATGGAATATGAGAATCATCAAAGAATGAAAGGGGCAATAGAGAACCTCATGGTTGATGTGAGAAGTCAACACTACCTTGCCAATGAAGGATTGATTGCACAGGAGTGTTTTAAAAAACATATAACCAGAGAAATGTATTACAAGAAAAAGAAATGGATAGGTATATAGTGAACATAAGGATTAACCAGTGGATAGCCTTTGTGACCCATTGGTATCTATACCATGCCAATAATTCTAGAGGATGGGAGTAAGTATCATGGGTGGAGCCCCTATGTAGAATATATAGGCACACGTAGAAAAGAGTTCCACAGGATAAGAAGGAAGAGGTGGCTGGTGCTCTGTACCTCTGGAGGGATGACCCACGTTAGTGAGCTCACGGGCATATCAGAGCATCCGCCTAGGAAATAAGGGGTAAAAAACATCTCAACTATGAGAGCTATGCAGAAAGGGGTAGTAAATTTCCCCTCACTGAAGCTCCTCAGGGAAAGGCTGGGGACCCACTTATAGCGGAGGTAAAGAACTTTCTTCAGGTACATACTGGCTTCTGAGTTCCTCTCCATCTCCGTGATTCTATGGTTACTTTAATGTAATGTATGCATGATCTTAGGCAGTGTGGTATAGTGGATAGAGATCTGGCATAGGAAGCAAGAAGACATGCATCAAGTTCTGTCTCTGGTACATACTGTCTCTGTCACTCTGGGTAAGTCATTCAACCCCGTGGTGCCTCATATGCAATTCTACAAAACTGGAAGGTTCAGAGCCAGCCAACTGGCATAGGTAGAGAGAATGGTCTTCATTGCAGTTGCCAATACCAGGGAACTCATAGGGCCAATTAAAATAACAAAATAGTATGACTTACACATCAGATAAAATTGCTTAGGTCTTGAATTTATGCCATTTGATGATCAGTTGAAGGAAATGGGAATGTTTATCCTGGAGATGCAAAGACTTAGGGTTGGAGAGCTAAGGGGGTGGGGCATGACAGCTGTCATAGTGTATTTGAAGGGCTGTCACAGAGAAAAGGCATCAGATTTTTCTCTTGGCTCCAGACAACAGGACCAAAGGCCATGGGTGGAAGTTCCAAAAAACCTGAATTTTCAGGCTTCATATAAGGTAAAGCATCTTAGCAATGAACATTGTCCCCTAGTGGAATGGGCTTCCTCAGCAGTTAGCAGGTCCCCTCTCATGGGAGGTCTTCTGGCAAAAACTGGATGAACACTTGTCAGAAATGATGTCAAGGAAGATTCTTTGTCAACCACAATTTGGGCCAGATGGCCTCTGAATTGTCAATCAATAAGGAAGCATATATCCAGCATCTATACAATGTGCCTGCACTGTACCAAGTGCTAGGGATGTGAAGAAAAGCAAAAAACAAGGTTCCTTCCCCTAAGAAGCTTACAGCTTATGGATGAATTAATCAACAAGAGTTCATTTGGTGTCTACTGTGTGTTAGGCACTTTGCTAGGAGCTATAGATAATAAGACAGGAGTGAAACAGAGAGAGAGATACAGAGTCAGAGAGAGAGAGACAGAGAATCAGAGAGACAGAGACAGAGAAAGAGAGACAGACAGACAGAGAGAGATACAGAGTCAGAGAGAGAGACATACAGACAGACATACAGACAGACAGAAACAGAGAAGCAGAGAGACAGAGAGAAAGAGAAGCAGAGAGACAGACAGAGAGACAGAGACAAAGAGAAAGAGAAGCAGAGAGACAAACACAGAGAGAGACAGAGAGAGATAGAAAGAGAGAGAGACAAAGAGACAGAGAGAAAGAGAAGCAGAGAGACAGAGAGAGACAGACAGAGAGACAGACAGAGAGACAGAGACAGATAGACAGAGACAGAGAAGGAGACAGAGAGAGAGAAGCAGAGAGAAAGAGAAGCAGAGAGACAAACATAGAGAGAGACAGAGACAGAGACAGAGAGACAGAGACAGAAGAGAGAGAGACAGAGACAGAAATTCTGTTATTCTTATCCTGTGCAATTCTAAAAATTCACCTTCATATGGAAGAAAAAAATCAATTGTTTCTTTCTAATGTGTTTGATCTAGAGATTAGGAGATGCTTGTGTTTGGTTAGAGAAGAACCAGGAACCTGAAGAAAAGATTTCTGGCTTGCATGCTTTGTTGGCTAATGCCACTCCAAACCCAACATTTCCAGCGCAGAGGGCCTGGAACCTCTAGCATTTGAACTCTATCCTTCACAACATGTCATTTAGGGGAGTGATGAAGCACCTCCCAATAGTACCCAGCTAGGTCACAGCATGGAATCTTCCTGTCTCTCTGTAGGAGACAAGTGGCCTCTTGCTGTCTCTCCCCAGGCAGATGGAAGCTTTCCTTTCTTCAATTTCACAGAGCATTTTGTCTGGATGTCTCCTTAATATTTATCTTACTCTCCCTTCTATGATGTTCACAAAATCATAGAATGTCAGAGTTGCAAAGGATCTTAGTGGCCATTTAGCCCAATCTGTCTCTGAACAAAAATAGTCTTAAGCCATGGTGGTCCACATCTCTAATCCCTGATATCAGGGAGGCTGATAATGATGAATATGTTAAGCTCAAGAGTTCTGGGTTTCAGTGGACTATAATGATCAGGTGTGTACACTGTCTGGCATCAATATGGTCAGCACCCAAGATCTGGGTGCTACCAGGTTGCATAAAGAGGAGTGAATTGGCCTACGCCAGAAACAGAGCAGGTGAAAGCTCCCACTACCTCCCAAGGCAGTTCATATTTTACTTTAGGATAGCTCTCATTCATAATATTTCCTTATGTCAACACTAAATCTTCCCCCTTTCATCTTCTATTTTTTATTCATACCTCCACTTTCTGGGCCCAAACAAAATCTGCCCTGACGTTGTCTTCTCCAGGCTAAAAACCTTCCATTTCTTTAGATGATCTTCTTATGGTATGGAATATGGACGAAGGAGACTTCACGATTGAATTGTCCTGTCCTCCACTGCTCACCATTACAACATAAGTTCCTCGACAGCAAGGTCTTCATCATATCAATAGTGTATACCTTGTTCACAATAGTTGCTTAATAAAAGATTGTTCAATGGAATTCACAGAACCAAATAAAGTCTTAGAATGCAGCACAAATAGCATCACAAATAGGACCACAGATAGGGTCCATTCTCCTTAGAATTGAAAGGGGCCTTAGCTGTCATCTACTCCTCAATCCCTTCACTTTTATTATCCAGTACAAACGCTGGCACATGCGCACTGCCATCATGGTGGTCTGTTGGTTCATGCTTCATTGTGAGCAATGGAAGGCAAGATGACCAAAGGGTCAGTAGAACGTTTCTTATCATCTTTGTGTGCCAAATAAAGCTAGTCCCCTAATTCCCCTCTGAGAGGAAAGCCAGTGAGATGGGCTTCCATTGGGCCATTAATTCTTTATTTCTTCTTGGAGTGAAAATAGCATTTTGGATGATAAGTTCGTAGATTTAGGGAAAGAAGCTTAGAGGTGAATGAATCCAACTCCTTGTTTTACAAATGAGGAAACTGGAGTCCAGAGAAATAAAGGGGTTTGGCCTAGGGCACACAAGTTGGAGCATGGGGTGGTGGGAAATAAACGCTGGATTTGCACTTGTAGGTCCTGAGTTTAAATCCCAGCTTTGCCACTTATTCATTGTGTGACCTTGGGCAAGTCACTAACCTTTAGGCCTTATTTTTCCCATCAGCAAATTGAGGGGTTTGGATTAGAAGCCTCCTAGGACCCTTTCCAACTCTAATGTATGATCGATGATTTATTCTGTGACTTAGGCAAGCTATCTAGTGTCCATGAGCCTAGGAAGGGGTTGGATTAAATAATTCTCAAAGTCTCTTCTAGCTCCAAACATGTGATCCTATAAATACTCATCCTCCATCTCTAAATGCACTTTTCTGTTTGGTGGCATTGTATGTTATTTCTATTGTCCTGTGGGGAATTTGGTTCAATTCTTCCAATAGCGTATTAATTCTAGGGTCATTGTCTAAACATCCCACAATCCTTTGTGGTAGGATTCATCATTGGTAGGGTAATTAGGTCTCTCCTGCTCCACTGCAACCCAAATCAATTCATTGCACAAATCATTAAAGACAGGGAGGGGTCCAGCCTATACTCTTCAAGGGACCCTTATGATTGTATGTATCACATGGCTAAAGCTTGGGTGGTTTTGAAAGCACTTTTCTCATTGTAACTATGTAGAAAGAGTGATGGAGTTTAAGTCAGAAACCTCAGTTCAAATCCTGGCTCCACCTTCATCACCTTGGACAAATCACTTCATCTTTCTAGGACTCAGTGTTCTCTCCTGTTGGATGGGTAACTTGAATTTGATGATTTCTAAAGTCCCTCCCAGCTCCAGATCTATTATCTTAAATTATGTGGTTGGAGTAGATGATCTTGTCATCCTTCTCTGCTGTAAATCTATAAACCTGAGCTTGGTAGCACAAATAGCATCATCATGTTTTACAGAGGAGAAAAACCGAGGAACAGAGAGGTAGGCCAAAGTAACTAAGTCAACATCAAACGGTGAGCAAATATCCAAGCTAGAATTGTAAGCCAGCTTTCCCTGAGTCCAGGGCCAGTATTGTTCCCATACCACCATGCTCATCCTCAGAAGGAAACCATCTACAAGTTAAAGACAATAGCCCCAAACATCTGTTTGTGCTTGGTAATCTATCCAAGCTCAGACAAGATCCGGGACCATAACTAAGGTTGTTAAATTATGAAATATTTCTTCCATAGCAATGCTTCAAGGATCCATGATGCTGTTGGTGGGGGAGCAACTTTTGCCTATGGCATTAACAAACATTCTGTATCTTCACCAATAGTTAAGGGTCATGGCGGCCAAAAAAATTTCATTACTCTGGAGCCCCAATAGTGATGAAACTTTCTGAACTTTGCTAGGTTTATCAATCAATAAGCATTTATTAAAGCATCTAGGTGGCGCCAGGCCCTGAAGTCAGGAAGACTCATCTTCATGAGTTCAAATCTGGCCTCAGACACGTACTAGCTGTGTGACCCTGGGCAAGTCATTTAACCATATTTGCCTCAGTTTTCCCAATGGCAAAATGATCTAGTGACAAACCATTCCAATATCTTTACTAAGAAAACCCCAAATGGGGTCGTGAAGAGTCAGACTGGACTGAAATGACTATGCAACAACAGACACTGGGCTAGCAAGACAAAAGTCACACAGTATCTGTCTTCAAAAGACATTACATTCTGTCAAGAAAGACAGTATCTGCCAAGAGTAACAGTGATAACTAGCATTTTACATAGCATGTTGAGGTTCGCAAAGCAGTTTATAAATATTTCATTTATCTCCGTGACAACCAAAGGTAGGTGAGGAAACCAAGGCAGACAGAGGTTAAGTGACTTGCCCAGGGTCACACAGCTAATACGGTCCTCTTGACACCAGGCCCAGTGTTCTATTCATTGTACCATTATTTTAGGCACATTATTGGACCTATTATATATGATCTAAGTATCTACAATATACATCTAGAGAAAGACACAAGATGGAAACATACCAGCAGGAAGGGGCTAAGGAAAGGTCGCTTGGACAAAGTGACCCAAGTAGATCATTGAAGCAAGCCACAGACTCCGACGGGTAGAAACAAAGAAATTCCAGGCACGGAGGGCAGTTGGTGCTGAGGTATGAAGAAGGAAGATGGAGGATCATGTGTGAGGAACACGTATGCCTCAGTCAGTAAATGTACTCTCCATCACTGTGTGCATAGCATGAAATACATGAATACTTGAACGATGTGGGATCTTATCAACATGGCTCATCCCTCTATTACTATAGGTCACAGCCAGTCTCATGCTTAGTCGATGATCTGTGAGAGATGCCATGCCCTCAAATCCCCTTCTCCTGAGGCTGCCTAAGGATGATCTCTGGATGAGCTGGAGATGAGTTGTTCCAAGTTTGACTACTCCAATTCATTCAACTGCCACCGAAGGACCATCTAAAATGTTGAGAACCCTATGTAGTCAACATGGATATAGGCATTAAGAATATAGAATCTGCATGTTGGAGTACAAAAAGCAGCAGCTCCAGAAGTCACATAGATGGATGGATAAGAGAATAGATAGATAGATAGATAGATAGATAGATAGATAGATAGATAGATAGATGAATCGATGGATAAGTTGAAGGATTGATAAATAGATGGATAGATAGATGAATTGATGGATGGATGGATAGATGGATGGATAAATAGATGGAAAGATAAATTGATAGATGGATAAATCAATGGATAGATAAATTGATGGATGGATAAATGTAAGGATGGATAAGTGGATAGATAGACAAAAGGATGGATGGATGGATGGATGGATGGGTAAATGGAAGGTTGGATAAGTAGATGGATAGAAAAGTAGATGGATAATTAGATGGATAGATAGATACATAGTTTATAGATGGATGATGAGAGAGAAAGAGAGAGAGAACACTCATTTTGTGCCAGGCTCTTCGATAAGCATTGGGGTTCTCTGAGTCAGAGCACCTAGGTTCAAATGACAGGTTGGCCACTCAGACCTGTGTGCCTGAACCTCACTATCCAAATTTTTAAAACGAGGATGCTGGGTAAGATCATCTCTAAGTTCTCTTTTGGCTGGGTTTGGATTAGAAATCTTCATCTAAGGTTCCTTCTATAGGGCAGGTGGGGATTGGTGTGGGAAATGGATCATTTAAATCCCTACAGTCCCACCTCCCAACAAAGAGAAGCAATATAGCAGATAGATCACTGGACTAGGAGTAAGGGTGACATGGCTTCAAATTCTATTTCATATGTTTGTTGGCTGTGTGATGCATTTCTCTACTCTGAGTTTCAGTTTTCTCTGCGCCTAGAGTCAGAAAGACCTAAGTTCAAATGCAGCTGTGAGACCCTGGGCAAGTCACTTAACCGTGTTTGCCTCAGTTTCCTCATCCATAAAATGAGCTGGAGAAGGAAATGGCAAACCACTCCAGCATCTTTACCAAAAAAAAAAAAATAACAAACCAAAATGGGCTCACAAAGAGTCAGACATGATTGAAACAACCAAACAAGAATAACAGTAACTAACATTTAAACAGTGCTTACTATGTGGCAGGCACTATGCTAAACACTTCACAGGGATTATCTCATTTGATCCGTCCTTGTAAAACGAGGGGGTTGGAGTGTATATTCTCTTCCTTTCTAGCTCTAGGTCTCAGATCCCACATTGGAGGTTCTGCCCTAGAGAAGTCTGGACTTTGCATAAGGCAGTGCGTGGTAAATGTAACTAACAGTTAACAGACAAAGTTACTTCAATATTCTTCTCTTTATCCTTCAAGCCACTTTTTAAGAGCAGTTCATCTCAGTTAGTCTCACTCTCTAAAATGTGGTTTCACTTGCTTACCAGCCTGCTAGAAACACTCCCCTCCCTCCCATCTCCTGTGTCTTTTTTCATTTCCAAGTCAAGCCTGAAAAAAAGTGCATGTAGAAAATCCTGTAATTACCAGATTTTTATTTGAGCCTCTCTTCTCTCCTACGTCACCCCTAAGTTCCTTTGTTAATGGCCTCTAAGGAAACTCCAATCTGTGTCTGAAGTCAAGAGAACATGTCTGAGTGGAAAGCAGAAAGGTGTGTGTGTATGTGTGTGTGTGTGTGTGTGTGTGTTTACATATGCAACAAATTGTGCTCATGTATGCAAGTACCTTAGTGGGGGTAGGCAAAGGAAGTGGGGGGAAAGACAAGGGATTTTTAAAATACTATCATAGACTTAGAGCTGAAAGAGACTTTAGGACATAAAAATTTTATTCTAATGACACGTTTTGGTCCTGCTGGCTCTGCTACACACTAAATACTGGCTGTGTGACCCTGGGCAGTCACTTCACCTCTCACTGTCCCAGGACAATTTTCTAAAGCTGTAAGTTATGAGAAAGGAGCATTCTTTTTACTGGGACAGGGAGTGACCTCTTTGGGAATTCCCTCTACCATTGAAATCACAATTCCAGTCCTGTTCCATCTTTTTGTCTATACATCAGCAATTCTGAATATGTCCTTCCCTCTTCCCCTATCCAAAGTGCTATCCTTGGTAACAAAGATTTGAAAGAGAAGAGAAAAAAAAGCATTCCAGCAAAAGTAACTACCTCATTAACTGTCTGACAGTATATGAAATATTCCCTTCCCATAGTCCCCTACCAGAGGGGAGAGAGATGCATTTTTCTTCATTCTTCAAGGGGAAGGGCAAACTGTTCATTATAATTACCCAGAGTAGAACATAGAATTTTAAAATTCAAAGCAACCTCCTAATTACCCTCTTCCTGCACATGGCCTCTTCCCAGAAAGGAAAAATCTTCCCCAGCCACTCAAGTACATCCACATGCTCTCCATGCCAGGGTCTGCTCCCTCTGCAAGAGACAGGATGGCAGCCCTCTTTAATGCTGCCCAACTTATCCTTACTCTGAGCCAGGACCATGCCTGGGTGCTTGTGAGCTTCTTCACCTACACAGGACAAGGCTGAAGGCCAAGAAAAGTCAGATTGGTCTGTCACGTGTGGTAATGATGGCAATGATTCTGATCATGATGATGAGAATAAATAGCAAAGTGCTTTACATATACCCTCCTCTCCTTGTCTCTGTCTCTGTTGTCTCTCTCTCACACCATCTGTGTTTCTCTGGATTTCTCTATCTCTCTCTCTTTGTGTCCATTTGCATGTGTCTCTATGTTTCCGTTTGTTTCTCTCTGTCTCTGTCTATCCCCCTGTCTCTGTCTGTCCCTCTCTGTCCCTCTCTCCATCTGCACATATCTCTCTGTATTTCTCTGTCTTCTCTTTCTCTCTCTATCTCTCTCTGTTTGCATGTGTCTGCCTCTATGTTTCTGTCTCTGTCTTATCTCTCTATCTCTGTCTGCCTCTGTATCTCTCTCTCCTCTCTTTTCTCCTCTCTGTCTCTGTCTTTTTCTGTCTCTGCATGTCTCTGTCACTCTGTGTGTCTCTGTCTCTTTGTCTCTCATATCTCTCCCTCTGTCTCTCATCTCTGTCTCTCTCTGTCTCTGTCTCTTTCTCTCTGTCTTTCTGTCTCTCTTTGTATATCCCTGTTTGTCTCTCTCTCTCTGTCTGTCTCTCTCTGTGTGTCTCTGTCTCTGTCTATCTCTCTCTCTGTCTCTCTATCTTTCTCTCTCTCTCTCTCTCTCTGTCTCTCTATCTTTCTCTCTCTCTCTCTCTTTCTCTCTCTCTCTCTCTCATCTTAATTCATTCTCCCTAGCTCACCCAGATCTGAAGTACAAAGCCGCTCACACAAACTGCTGACTGGTACAGGAGCTTTGACTGGTTCCACTTCTGATCTAGGAATATTTACTCCCTCCTTAGCCAACCTGGACACCCCTTCCCCATTCTCCAGGTCTCATCATATTGGTGCCAGATGGCTGATTAGCTTAGATTCCACAGCTTAGGACTCCAGAGCTCAAGTGACCCACCAGCCTCAGCCTCTCAGTGGCAAGGGCTCCCAAGCCATCCCAACACACTTTGCATTTTCATTTATTTTTCATTCTCGCAACTGTGTTTTGAAGTATATGCTATCATTATCAGCACTTTACAGAAGAGAAAAATGAAGCTGAAAGTGATTAAGTGACATTTCCAGGGTCACACAACTAGTAAATGTCTTAGGTATAATTCAGATTCAAATCTTCTTGACTCAACCCAATGCTCTATCCTCTGCCCCACCACCTGGTCGTAACATTGGATAGTGAAGCCCACAGGAAAAGCAATGCCTAGAAAGGAACCATGTATAATTGGGGGGTTGCATGCTGATGTGCCCAGATCTCAGGCCAAGGAGCACATTCTAAACTAACGTACCCCAGCTGTCCCCCTCCTTTCCCTTCCCCCATACACACTCACACCACTCCTACTGCCACCACCATCCATTCATGCCAAACTCACCATGGCATCTTAGGGTCCAATTTGTCTAAGCCAGCTCCCTTGCAGGAACTTCCTCCATTTTAAATCCCAAGCTGCAGCCTAACAGTGATATTTGGGAAGCCATTCTGGCTGTACTGAAACTAGCAGCCTACTGCTCTATTCCAGAGATAGGGGAGGGTGCAAGCTCCCTAAGGCAGGAATTGATATGTTTCCCGTACTGAATTCTCAGCATTTAGAACAGTAGGTATATAATAAATGTCATTTCAATTGAATATGTGGAGATGAGAGATTCCCATCCACCTACTTTATACGTGGTATGAGCTCGTGTGTTAGTTGTGTGAGAAAAGATGCTTTATTTTCTCTCCTGTGTTTTTCATATAGGAATGGGAAGAATTGGCTACATGACATCTTGTGACATTGCAATGACAGAACAGCTTTGCTTCAGCTGGATGATATAAAGCAGATTAGGAAGGGCAAGAAGTATTGCACTGGGAGCTGGTTAGAGAGCTGAAGACAGACTGATTCAGGACTCTCACCAACAAGCCACTAGGCCATCAGCTGAACGGCACCAAGAACCCCAGGGATATTTCATTACACTCGCCACCCAAGCAAAGTCAGTGGTGGACGAAACAAATCAAGTCTGCAAATTCCCTGAAAGGGAAAAGTCTTAACTTCACCACCAAGTGCAGAAAGCTCCAGACTCTCTAACTATAGCAATGCATTAAATCCAAGGAAACCAACCAAGTGATGAGCAAATCCCATCTCTACCATTTTACCTTTGCCCTTACGATAATATAAAAAGGTTTACTTCAATGGAACTCAACAGAAACCAACAAGAGCTTCAAGTTGCTCAGGATACAGCTTTATCTACCTACTTTCTCTTCATCTAATGCATTAGCATTAGTGAAGTCCATAACCAATGATCCTAAAACTAATTGTAGAGGATTACTAGGTTTTGCTACCAAAGGGTAGTTACCCCAAAACCACATGCTTTCAAGTAAGTAAGAATTTCAGGACATGACTCTAGACAAAATTGGTGGATCATAATTGACAAGCATGCCCTATAAACTCACTGACCCCATTATAACATGCCACCATGCCCAGGAAGCATCTTAGCAGCAGCATTTACCAGTACTGGGGCCCCGCTGGGTGGCACTGGGGTTAAGTGGGTTAGTTTGTCTGTACTAATGAATGGAATTAATTAAAATGTTAGTCCCACCACATAATAATCTAGCTGAAATGTATAGTTCTAGAGATGGTAAAGGGGCAGCTAGGTGGCACAGTGGATGGAGCACTGGGCTTAGAATCAGAAATACTCATCTTCATGCATTCAAATCTGGCCTCAGACACTTACTAGCTTGTATGACTTGGGGCAAATCACTTAACCCTGTCTGCCTCAGTTTCCTCATTGTAATGGCAAGCAAAGTGGGACTTTTGCTGTTTGTTTTTCTTGTGGAGTGCTTCTCAGCACTAAGGCAATCAAGTGCCTTTGACTGAGTCTTGCCTTTGTTTGAATCAAGAGTCTTTGATGACCTGCTCAAGTCACAAGAAAGCCTAAGTCACATGAGTTTGAGTCACGTGGTTGTGACATCTTCTGACCCTGAAGAAGCGTATATATGCTCCAAGGTTAGAGTTTTGCTTTGGGGGCTTACTCATTGGAAGAGTGGTCCTGTGATTTGGCCAGATGAGACTTTGGGTAGCCATTAAGGAGTCCCTCTCCCCCACCACGACTTTGAAAACTCAGATGTTGGTGCTTCTCTCTCTGGTATGTATTGCTATGGACAGACTGAAGCCCTATCTGCTGATTTGGGTTATTTGCTCTGTTTATATTTTCTCTGTTTGTAATTTCTGTTTGTATTTGCTCCGAAGTTCAGGGTGCTGACTTTTTCCCCTGAACTAAGTGAATGCTATATGTATGTTTAATTAAAGTGAGATTGCAAATTCCATTTAGTTGCTTTCCTTAAAAAATCAGATCAAGGAATCTGTGCTAGCAGCCCTCCTATGTGCTGGTGTCATTGGTCATAAACCTCCACAGTAGCTGCAAGAAGCATTGTTGTTACACTCACCTGTAAAATGAGCTGGAGAAGGAAATGGCAAACCAGTCCAGTGTCTTTGCCAAGAAAACCCCAGATGAGGTCATGGAGAGTTGGATATGACTGGAAAATGACCAAATAACCAACGGTTCTAGCTCATAGAAAGTTCTAGCTCATTCAAAGACTCTTTGATCTAGAAGGGACCCTTAACACGCATTTATTTAACTAATAATAAAACTGAGGTATGGTAATGTACATTGGCAAGATGGAAATAGCACAGGATTTGGAATTGGGAAGACCTGGATTTAGATCCTACCTCTGACACTTACTAGACATTTGACCATGAGCAAGTCACTTTAGCCCTCTGAGGCTCAGTCTCTTCATCTGTAAAATGGGGTCAATCATACCCTATAGAACCTAATTCACAGGTTTTCCCTATGAGATCCTAGAGCTGGAACTGGGAGGGGCCATCAAATCCAACCTTATCATTTTATAGCTGGAGAAACTGAAGCCTGAGAACTCTAAAAGGAAGCATTCTGCAAGCCATGACGTGTTATATCAACATCAGCTTTCATTTGACTTGTCCAAGGACACATGACATATTAGTTTGGGGTCGGACAGCCTTCATGGGTCTGAGGCAGCTGTTTTCTCAAAGGCACCATTTGACACACTTTGCATAATGAAATATTCCAGGAAAATTGAATGGAAATTGGTTTGTTTTCTTTCAGCAGATCAAACCATATTCAACTGAAGGAACTAGGGATATTCAGCTGGGAGAAGAGAATGCTTGAGGCTTGGGGGTGGGAGATGAAGAAGCATGAAAACCGTCTTTAAGTATCTGAAGGGTCATCATGTAGAAGAATTGGAAGTTTTCTAATAGAAGCAGGAACAGTGGGTGAAAGAGACCAGCTTCAATATGGAAAGAATCTTCCTCCCAATTGGAGCTGTCCAAAGGGAAATGGGCTGCCTTGAGAGGGGATGGATCTCCCAGCCTTGGAAGCCTTCATGTAGAAGCCGAAAACCACTTCTCAGCAATTACCTTTTCTGCGTGGGTTAGAATAGATGGTTCTAAAGTCCCTTCCAGCTCTTAAATTTGGTTACATTTTCAGTCCCACACACAGGAGTTCCATGGACTTTTTTAAGTTAATAATCACCCCTTGTGTCGGCAATCAAAATGGGCTCTTAGCACTTAGTTCAACCAAGTGCCCTTGAAGAGTTTGGCCTTTATTTCCTTGATCAAATTAGGAGTTCTTGATGACCTCCTTGTCTCAAGGGAAAACCTAGTTTACATGGGTTTGAGTGACATGTCACCCACAAATGTGAGTTTAAGTCACATCTTTGGGATGATTTTAGGTCACGTGGGTGAGTCTCATGTGTGACTCACCCTTGACCCTGAAAAGGGTATAAAACCAGGGATTGGCTTTCTCTTTTTCCAGAGTTCTGACCCACAACTGTGGTGGCATGCGTGACTCGGGGCCAGCCCTTGTTATGAGCTCCTGGGCTGAACTTAGATGTTGGTAACTATGAATTGTATTTGGTCTGTCTGTCGATGTTTGTAATTTGTTTGTATTTGTTCTGAAGCTCAGGGTGCTGGCTTTTTCCCCTGAACTAAGTGAATGGTATTTGTATGCTGGATTAAAGTGAGATTGTCAACCCATTAACGTTGCTTTCCTTAGTAAAGCAGATCGAAAGAACCTGGGCTTGCAACGTTCTGTGAGCTGGTTGTTGTTGGTTTTTCATCCCCACAGCAGCTGTTAGCCAGATTGTTGAAACACCCCTCCACTGTTTAACCCAGGTCTTGGCCAACTGTGGCCCCTTGGCCCACAGACTATTTTTGTAAGACTGGTGACCTAACAATGATTTTTTACATTATAAGTTTTATTATATTAAACCTATCAGGGGTTGGTCAGCCCAGTCTTCCAACCCTTTTCAGTGATGAAGGCCCAGATGCTGGAAATCCCATCTTCATCATGGAGGCTACATACTCCACCAAACAACAAGGGAGCATTCAGGGATGAAGTCTGTCTCTTTATGGTTCTCAGAGACCTGCTTTCTCTATCTCCCCAACTCTTTCCCTGTAGTGGGGGACAGCTACTTACCTCATTAGCCTGTCCACACTTTCTTTTTATCCAATTAGAATCTTAGGCTACAGTCAGATTTTATCCAATTATCCAATTGGCTTGAGCCCCTACCTACCCACTGGAAAATCCCCACCTCCTTCCCCCACTGCTGGGTCTCAGGCAACCTTAACCATGTGAACATAGCAGAATGGAGTTGATGACAAGTCAGACTTAACTATATATAGTTTGTACTCACCACACAAGAAATTAAAGGAATGTAATCAAAATGCATTAAAACTACTACCACATGGACTAAATGCCCACAGCACCTCCCAGACTCAAGATGCCCACAAATCATCTTATAGGCATGCCCCAAATCTAAACGTTCCTGGGCAAAGCTCAGGGGCCCAAATTCAGCTCCTCCCTCTAGGAGTTATGAGTGTGCAAAATGTTGGTCTTAGTAAATATCCACAATGTTTTCATACTCAGTCCCCAAGTAGCCGCCCATTGACTTTCCCACGCAACCTCCCAAAGGGTCATGGTCAAGTCCGCTAGGAAGGTCAAGTATGGTAGCTAGCTCTCCTGCTTCCTGGCACAGCTTCTGCTTGGCTGGGCTCTAGGTGATGCCTTTCTGAAGCTTCTTTGAGTGGTGGACTGTCTAAAAGGGAGGGCGCAGAGGGAGAAACTTAGCAGGCTGTTGTTCTTTCCTCTCAACCTCCAAGAGCTGAACCTCAAATGATCACACCCCAAACTCCTCCACTCTTCAGGTGTTTTCATCTGGTTTCAGCTGACCTGAGACATGGACCTGAAGGCTGGTCATATGGGGTACAAATATAAATCCTAGTTTTTTGTTGTTGTTGTTCAGTCATTCCAGTCATGTCTGATACTTTGTGACCCCATTTTGAGCTTTTCTATGTAAAGATCCTAGAGTGCTTTGCCATTTCCTTCTCCAACTCATTTTACAGATGAGAAACTGAGGCAAGCAGGGTTAAATGACTTGCCCAAGGTCACTGAGCTAGTAAGTGTCTGAGGCTGAATTTGAACTCATGAAGATGAGTTTTCCAAGTCTAGTAATCTATCTATTGCTCCGTCTATCTGCCCATAAGTCCTGTTACAGCTGAAAAAATGTCAGTATTATTCTCACTTGTCAGATTCCTTCCGGATCTAGATAGTTGGAAACTTGATGAATAAATTAATTAATTTTTTAAAAAGTTTATTAGGCATACTATGTGTTAAGCACTGGGGATATGAATAGAAAACCTAAGACAGTTTCTACCCTCAAGGAGCTTCCATTCTAACAAGGGAAGACAAACATATAAGGGAATAGCAGCCAGAGAGAGCCACTTGTTAATGGATATAGTATAGTACTTGGAGGTCAGTTCAAACTTTCTAGCTATGTGAATCTGGACAAGTTACTTTATCTGATTCAGTTTTCCCATCTGTAGAATGAGCACCTAGCACACAGAATTGTGGTAAGAAACAAGATAACTTATGTAGAGAATCTGTTAACCTTAAAGTGCTATCTGGATGTGAGTTACCTATATATCGTGTTTTGGAAAGTCACCAAGCTAGAGAATGGAGCCAGAGGGGAGAGGACAGAAATGACATAGGCTTTGCAGTAGTAATAGCAGTATTGATTTGATTAGGGATTCAGGGCTGGGAAAGAGCTGAGAAGATGGCCAGGTGATAGATAAAGTGGACAACCCCAACCAATCAGAGTCAGAGAAGTGGGACCTGAGGGGAGAAGGTCCAGAATGGAAAGATTAAACCCTATACAGAATGAATCACACACTGTTTAAACTAAGAAACCAAAGACAGCATAGAGTACAGATCCTGAACTGGAAGGGGCTTCAGAGGCCATCTCTTCCAATCCCTTCATTTTACTTTCAAGGAAACTGGAAGCCAGACTCATCCAAGGTCATACAGTCAATTGCTGGCAAAGCCAAGACCAGAAGGCCTATTCTCCAGTCTTTCCATCCTACCACTCTAAGCTTGCCTCACAGGGTTGTTATGAGGATCAAATGAAATAATGGGTGTAAAAAGAAGTACAAAGCCCAACATAAATTCAGGGGATTATTATGATTACATGACCATGGGAAGCTGGATTTGTAAGGAAAGAGAGAAAAGAACAGGCCTCGGGGAAGAGCAATTTCTCTGGGAGTGGAAGCAGGGGGAGGGAAGGGAGGGAAGGGTGCAGGGAGGAGAATCACCCTGAGACAGGCACACAAAGTGCTCTGCTGAAGGAAAGAGAAAGACTGAGACAATATGGGAGAGCATGAGCACACTTTCCAGCATGGAACGAGTAGGTTTTTTTTTTTTTTTCCTTCCCTGGATTCAAAGAGGAAAGTGCAGTCAGATATAATCAACAGTTGAACAAAGAACCAAATATTTGTTCCGGTAAATACCCAAGCCTTTCAGAAAGAGTGCCTGAAACATTTCTGCTCTCTAAAGAACCTCTTATGAATTCCAAGCCCCTCAGAAGCCACAGGATCATGTTTGTTCTCAGAGGCAACTTTCCCCTTCGGAGAAACAGAACAGGCTGGAGAGGAGGGTCAGGCCATGTTGTTGTGTTTTGCTGCCAGGCTCTGAGGGTGTGGGGTGGAGTGCCGTGAAGCTCCTGCAGCTTGCTAACCACTGTGATTTCAATGTGCTAATGGAAATCCAAACACAAGAGGCAATGGGCACAGATGTGGCCTAAGCAAAAGAACAGAGGAGAAAAACTACCATGTTGTTGATCTTCAGAACGAAGGATGCTTTGGGGTTTTGTTGGTTTTTTAAAAGTACAACTGTTCTTTTATCTTTTCCTCCTTTTCACATGTGAACCGACAGCTGCTATCAGGTGCCAGTTGTTTTGAGCAGGGCATGGGTACATTCAGGAGTCTAGAAGCTGTGATGGAAGCCTCAGTCAAAAGAAATAGAAACTTTTTTATATGGTTTCCTTTGGAGAGGCAGCATACTGGTATGGACAAAGGACTGGCCTCGGAGTCAGCAAAATCTCTAAGACTTAATTACTAATTGACCTTGGACAAATGACAACTTCTCTTCAGCCTCAGTTTCCCTCATCTTAAAATGAGGGATTGAGTTTGATGACCTCGATGATCTCTTATGAATGAGTGAGTGAATCCAGTCTAGAAGCCAGTAGATAGCATATTTTTTTGGTCTGGCACACAGTAGGTGTTTAATAAATGTTTATTGGATGAATAAAGGTATCCTCTCTTCAAACCCTGTCAATGTTAGGGAATGAGCCATCATGGGAGAGAATCAGCCAGCTGTTTCCTTTATGCATCATTATAGCTCCTTCCTCCATTGTGAGTGCTGACTGGAGGATTGTCCCTCTGCCTTCCTCTTTGGTCCCTGAGCCTCTCTTCTCCCATTGGTGAGTTCTTCTAAGACCCTACCTTTTGGGGAAGGGTCCAGACTAGCCTTCTTTCATAATCCAGATTACATTACCATCCCTTAACTGTCTCCTCTCTCTGGCCTTGCAAGCCCTTTTCTCTTACTGGTGAGTTCTTCCTGTGTCCTTATGCAGACTCGGGGAGGTAAAAAAGACAAAAAGCCCAGTACAAGGAAACATGGGGCTCACAATGAGACTGTAGAAGAAGCCAGCTTTATTGAAAGGAGATACACTTTAAACAAAAGGCAATTGGGGAGAATGATGGTCCACTGGGCCCCCGGATGGAATTGGGTACTCTTCTGGGGCCCCAGAAGAAATGAGGCACCCTGTACCAGCATGAAATGTCTAGTGGGTCTTTACAGGGTTCATATATGGGTTTAGCAGGTCCAGGTATTGGGGGAAGGGAGCACCTGGACTTGGGGACTAGAGGTGATTCATGCAGATATTAGCGCCCTCCCCCCACTTTGATGTCACTTTGCCTCACTGTGTATTTACTTAGTTGGGTGCATTTTTTATACCCCAATAGAATGTTAACTCTTTGAGAGTAGGACTGTCTCATCATCTCTCACCTTAACTATAGAAATAGACTTGTATGGGGTGGCTAGGTGGTGCAGTAGGTAGAGTCCTGGACTTGGAGTCAAGAAGATTCATTTCAGTCATGTCCAATGTTTGGGGTTTTCTTGGCAGAGATATTGGAGCCATTTCCTTCTCCAGCTCATTTTACAGATGAGGAAACAGAGGCAAATAAGGTTAAGTGACTCACCCAGGATCACACAGCTAGTAAGTGTCTGAGGCCAGATTTGACCTCATGAAGATGAGTCTTTCTGATTCCAAGCCCAGTGCTCTATCCATTATACCACCTAGCTGTTAGCTGGTATATGGTAAGTGTTTAATAAATGCTTATTTGTCCGTTTCATTTTTCTCTGTGTATTTCCAGTGCCTAATATAGTGCTTTGTACATACTCAATCAATTAATAAATTGATAAACATTTATTAGGTTCCTATGATGTGCCAGGTGCTGTGCTAAGCGCTGGGGATACAAAAAGAGGCCAAAGACAGTCCCTGCCCTCAAGAGGTTTACAATAATCTACTGGGGGAGACAAGATGCAGACAAATCTACAAAACAAGCTATAAGCAGGATAAACAGGAAATCATTAACAGAGAGAAAGCACTGGAATTAAGAGGGTTGGGGAAGGCTTCCTGTAGAAGGTCAGATTTTTATTGAGACTTAAAGGAAGGCTGGGAAGTCAACAGTTGGAGTGGAGGAGAGAGAGCATTCCAGGCCTAGGGAACAGTCAGGGAAAATGCCCAGAGCTGAGAGATGGAGCATCAGCAGACATTTAATCAATGCTGAAGTTGAAGGGTGTAGGATCTGAATATAGGAAGGTATATGATTTGTTACAAGCACTTTATTTCTTTGCTAGTTCAACTACACATATGGTCTAAACATCAACACTGAAGACCAATGTTGTCAACTCAGCAGTAAAAAGTTCGCCAGAGAGACAAACTTCCAGCCAAGCATCCAGTTGGGAACTTTTCATCCCTCTGGTGAGTCACAGTACAAAAACAGTCCCTCCTAGGAAAGTTCAAAAGCAGAGGGTCGGAAAAAATGGAGAGATGCACCACATATCATGTCATTATCCTACAAGTTGCAAGAGGATCAATGATCTTGATGTTAAAACTTGTTTAGAAATGAGAAGAACACAGAATGAAAGTGCTATCACAGTTGAGAAGAGGAAGAAAATTTTAACTGTTCGTCAAATAGAAGATATAATCAGGGGAAAAAAGATGGATTGGATGATATGAAAATAAGGAGTCCTTAGAAACAACAAAAAGTAGTACATCCCAAATGAAAAGGAAAGAAATAGATTTGAGAGAAATAAAGTCTTGGCTGTAGGCAATCATGTTAAAATTCTTACTGACTTCCCCAGCTTCCTTTAAGTATTAACTAAAATCCCATTTGGGCAACTAGGTGGTATAGTAGATAGAGTGCTGGGCCTGGAGTCAGGAAGACTCATCTCTGTAAGTTCAAATCTGACCTTAGACACTTTGCATGACCCTGGCAAGTCACTTAACTTTGTTTGCCTCAGTTTCCTCTTCCGTAAATAAGCTGGAGAAGGAAATGGCAAAGCACTCCAGTGTCTTTGCCAAGAAAACCTCCAATGAGGTCATGGAGAATCAGACACAACTGAAACAACCATACAACAGCAAAATCCCACTTTCTACAGAAAGCTTTCCCTAATCCCTCTTAAGTCCAGTGCCTTCCATCTCTTACTTCCTATTCATCTTGGAAGTAACTTGCTTTGTACATACTTATTTGCATGTTGTCTCCCCCATCACGTTGTAATCTCCTTGAGGGCAGGGACTGTCTTTCCATATTCCTTATTATTGTTGAGGGCTCCACCATCCTCTCAGTTACACAGGCTCACTGCTCCACCCTTGCACTCACCATGCAGAGCTATTCTATCACTGTCTTGCCATTTTGAACTTCACAACATTTCTCGTTATGTGTCCCCTTCTATAGACTCACATGGCTGCCATCTTGGTGCAGACTCTCATCATCTCATGGCTGGATTATTAAAATTGCCTACTTGTTGGTCTCCCTGCCTCAAGCCTCACATTACTCCATACCTCCTTTACTCAGATGCCAAAATTATCCTCCTAAAGCACAAATCTGACTGTGTAAATGCCCTATTATCTCTCCAATCAAATACGAAATTCTCTTTTTGACTTTTAAAGCCCTTCATAACCTGGTGCTTTTTCTCTTTCTCATCTTCTTTACACTTTTCTCCCCTTTGCATACTCTACAATCCAGTAAAACTGCTGTTTCTGTTGTCCCAGTACATGATGCTCCATCTCCCTTCTCATGCCCTTTCAATGACTGTCCCCTATGCCTTGAATGGTCTCCTTCCTTACCTCTGTCTCCTGGCTTCTTTCAAAACTCAACTCTAATCTCACCTTCCCAGTCCCCACCACTGTGAACATCTTATCTCTGAGATTTCCCTTTTTTTCACTGTCTATACCAGGGGTGGGGAACCCACAGCCTCGAGACCACATGTGGCCCTTTAGGTCCTATACAGTTATTTACATACTGTCTCCCACATTAAGAATGTGAATTTTTTGAGGGTAAGGGCTGACTTTTTGCTTTTCTTTGTATCCCTAGTTCTTAGCATGGTGCCTGGCACATAGCAGGAGCTTAATACATGTTTTCTGACTGACTGACCTCTTGAGAAATTGTTCAAACTCTCTAATATTCAGAAACATTCAAGTGGAAAATAGTCCTATGTGCTTCAGAATGTGTGAGAGATATATTCCAGAACACTAGCTTTCCATTCACTCCTGCGATCCCTTTAATCCCATAGGCCATAGCAGGAAGTTAAGATTTTGGCTATGTTCCTACCCTTTCAGAGCTAGTGATAGGCTGATATACCTTTGGAGTGTTCCTGCTGATGAGAGAATGTTCCCCTGCTCCTGAGGAAGGAAGAGGGACTAGTCCCATTGCATTAATATAAGCAAAGCCATAACTAGGGTAGGTCAACTGGGACTTTGCCCCAGGTTAGGGAAACTTGTAGGATACTTGAGGGTCTCATTCCTGAGCAAGCTTCCTCTCAGCTCAGCCCCACTTGCAGCAGTAGCCTTGACCTGGAATTCCTTCTTCAGAACCTTTAGAACCTTTCAGAGCCAGTGCCAATTGTGTCAGGAGCAAAAAAAACAATACTAGGTATAGCTCTGATTGTAAAAGGAATATGACTCTCCTCTTGGTAATTCCTCTAAAATTACAATAAAAGAAACACAAAATCCTTGGTGTCTACTTGGCAGGGAGGTTGGTGAACAAGTCCTCCTAGGAATGTTGGTACTCTATTATGGACCATATTATAGTCTACAGGCTACAAACACATTACCCCAGATGACTTAGATCCAAGAAGTGTCATAAAACTTGCCTGTAAGGCTACATGCCATCAGAAAGAGAGGCAGGCCAGTCTTATAGCAAGGGTGAGAGATGATAGATGGACACTATCTTAGTACCAATGGAATATTGAGAGCCAAGCAAAAGAAAGCACTTGGTGCATTGGCTAGATATGTCTATTAGTCGACCATTAAGCATTCACTAAACACTTACTCTGGATCCCAGGAACAAAGCTAAACACTGGGGATGTAAAGAAAAAAAATGAAACAATCCCCCCACTCAAGGAGGTTACATTCTAATGGCAGAAACAACACATTCAAATCAGACCATGCAATATTTAAGATATATATATAGATATATGTATGTATGTATATATATGTGTACATATATATATATATATATACATACATATATATATACACATATATAAAGTAACTTGATGACAACCTGAGGGAATTGTAATCGCAGCTGGAGTGGGTGGATATAGGAAAGGTCTTCTAGAAGAGCAGTACTGGAGTTGAGTTTTAAAGGAAGCCAGTGATTCTAAGAGGTTGGGAGGCAAAGCCTTCTGGGTATAGCGACTAGACAATGCAAAACACAGAGACAGGAGATAGGGTGTTGTTTGAGAGGAATGGCAGGCAGATCAGTATATTGTATGTGGAGGGGAGTAGGTTGTAAGAAGACTGGAGGGAAGAAAGGGATTGGGCTTTGGAGAGCTTGAAATGCCAAACAGAGGATGTCATATCTGATCCTGGAAGACACAGAAAACTCTTTTTTTTCTTTAGGGATGGGGAGGTTGTCCCAACATTGTCAGATTGCACTTTGGGGGATATAATTTCAGCAGCTGGATAGAGGATGAATTTAAGTGGGGCAGGGAAAGCAATTAGAAATCTGTTTCAATGGTCTGCCTGAGAGATGGTAAGGGTCTGAACTAGTGAATGTGATGTCTGTGCAGATAGAAGGGGACAGATGTGAGAGATGGTGTAGAAAAATAAATGACAAGATTTGGCAATTGATTAGATATGGGGGGAAGGGAAGAGTTAAGGATGACAGAGGTGGGGCAATGGTGATGCACTCAACAATAATATGGGAGATCAGAAGAGGCGAAGGTCAATGAATCAATCAATAGACATATATTGAGCACCTACTTTGTGCCAGGCACTGTGCTAAGTGCTGGAGACACAAAAAAGGGCAAAAGACAATCTCTGCCTTCAAGAAGCTTACAATCTAATGGGGAAAACAACATGCAAACAAACAAAGCAACATGTGTGTGTGTGTGTGTGTGTGTGTGTATGCAGGATAAATAATTAAAACAGGGAAAACAGTGGAATTAAGAGTGGTTAGGGAAGGCTTCCTGTAGAAGGGGGTATTTTAATTGGGACTTAAAGGAAGCCAGTAGTTCGTTTGGAGCAAAAGATAAAGAATCTTGCTTTGTACATGTTGAGTTTGAAATTCCTATGGGACATCATGAAAGCTGATAAGGATTTATACAGGTTGAGGGTGAATCCACAACAACGAGAGATTAAGATTCTCAGTTCAGGGGCATTGTAGAGAAAGCCTAGAGTGGTGCTCCTTAAACTGTGGGCCATGACCCCATATGGGGTCATGTAACTGAATGTGGGGGTCACAAAACATTTGGCAAACAATAAAAGGTTTCTGCATGAGCAACAACCAAAAGTTAATTCAAAATCAAACACGTGATGAATCCGAGGTGTTTCCAGCAACACTTGCTTGTGTTGCATCAAGCAGCTTCACTGCAGCCTTGGTTCTGAACACAAAGCGCACACACTTTGCACTACATAGGGCATCACATCACACAATGCCAACAAACACTGCAAGAAAGAGCTCAGCTCAGATTCGAGACTATCGTATGTTACGAATTGCATTGTTTTTACTGTACATACAAAATCATTAAATGAATTTTGGCTTGGGATTAGCACAGAATTTGCAACAATTTCTGAAATAGCCCTAAACATACTTCTGCCATTTTGTACTATGTATCTACGTATCTATGTATTTTGTACTATGTATCTACCAACTCTGAAAAATACTGAAGATGCTCTATGTACTGTAATATCAAATACTCCACCAAAATTGAATTCTTTATGTAAAAATAAACAAGTATATCCATTTCATTAGTAGGCAAATTTGCTTTCATCTTTAATAAATGGTAAAATGATGTGTATATCAAAGAATTGTTTTAAAATAAATTTCTTTATGATTTATTATCAGTAAATGTTTGGCTTGTATTTTATACACCTAAATACCTGGGGTCACATAAAAATTTCTTGGGTGAAAAGGCTTCACAAGTGGAAAAAGTTTAAGAGAGTTGGGAGTTCAGCCCAGGTGGAATGAAGTCATGGTTAGTCTGGACATGCTCTTTAAGATGAAAGTCTTAGAAGGAACCCAAGAGGACTTCCAAATGTGGGAATAATGGAGTGAGCTTGTGCGGGGAGGAGGAGGATTTCTATAGTATGGTGAGGAAAGTGGGTAAGTCAGAAGAACAGCCTGAAGAGGAATGAAACAACTACCTCCTCCTCCAAAGAGCAGGAGGCCACAAGCTCCTGAGGTAGCCCATTTCACTCTCCTCACTACCACCTCTTACTTGGACATAAGAGTTATCTGGCCATATTATTTGCCATTCCACTTACCTCCAGGTCGGATACTAAGGAGACATCTACTTCTCTCCTAGTTTATAGACTTAGAGATAGCTAGGGCCTTGGAGATCATGTACTCCAAGCCCCTCATTTTGCAAATGAAGAAACAATGAGAGAGGCTAGATGCTACCCCAAGACACACAAAAGTAAACAACAGAGCTGGGATGTGAAACTAGGCTCTCCAACTCTCATCCTGAACCCTTTTCTCTGGGTCATATTCTTCTCAAACTCTATATGCAATCAAAGAGAAAGATCTCAACAGATAATTATTCAATCAACAAGCATTGATTAAGAACCTACTATGTGTCAGGCATGATGCTAGGTGCTGAAGAAAAAGAAGAAACAGTCCTACCCTTTAGGAGTTTAAAATCTAGGTGATTCTTATAAACAGGAGATCCAATCTTCCGTTATATTTTTAAAACTATATTCATTAGGTACTTTCTATTTGTAAAGCTCTCTCCCCATAAAGTGACAGAATCACCAAATAATAGAGTTGGAAAGAACCTTAGGGTCAATCTGGTCCAACACATATCCAAAGAAGCATCCTCATTGCAACTAATTATGTAGGTTTGACACGGTCTAGTCTTTTTAAAAATTATTTATTTGTTTGTTTTTAACCTTCTTTTCTTTTCAAAATTTGAGTTCCAAATTCTCTCCCTCCCTCCCACTCCTTTCCCCACCCACTGAGAAGGGTAGCCATTATACATGTGAAAGCATGCAAAACATATTTCCGTATTAGACATATTTCCAAAAGAAGCAAAAAAAATAAAGAAATAAAATTTTATTTCAATTTTCACTCAGAGCTCGTCAGTTCTTTCTCTAGAGAGGGATACCGTTTTTTCATCATGAGTCCTTTTGAATTGTCTTAGATCATTGTGTACAAGCACAGTTTGGTGGTGCAGTGGATAGAGTGCTGGAATGATCTGAATTCAAATCCAGCATCAGATGCTTACTAGCTGTGTGACCCTGAGCAAGTAACTTAACCCTTGTTTGCCTCAGTTGCCTTACCTGGAAAATGAGCCTGAGAAGGAAATGGCAAACCACTCCAGTATCTTTGCCAAGAAAACTCTAAAAAGGGGTCATGAAGAGTCTGACAAAACTGAAAATGAAGAACCAATAAACATTGTATTGATCAGAGCAGCTAAATCTTTCATCATTACAACATTTCTGTTATTGTATACAATGATCTCCTGGTTCTTCTCACTTCACTTTGCATCAGTTCATGTAGATTTCCCATGTTTTTCTGAAACCACCCTCCTCCTCTTTTTTATAGCACACTAGTACTCCATCACAACCACATGCCATAACTTGTTTAGTCATTCCCCGTTGATGAGCATCTTGTCAATTTCCAATTCTTTGACACCACAGAAAAGAGCTGCTATCAATATTTTTGTTCATATAGGTCCTTTTCCTTTTCTTTTGATTTCTTTGGGATACAGACCTAGCAGTGGTATTGCTGAGTCAAAGGGTATGCACAGTTTTATAGCCTTTTGGGCATAGCTCCAAATTGTTCTCCAGAATTGTTGGACCAGTTCACTATTCCACCAACTGTTTATTGGTGTACCTATTTTTCCTCATCCCCTCCAGCATCTGTCATTTCTGATAGTTATAAAGTGGTACTTCAGAGTTGTTTAAATTTGCATTTCTCTAATCAATAGTTACATATCATTTTATACGACTATGCATAGCTTCAATTTTGTCTTCTGAAAACTGCCTTTTTATATCCTATGAACACTTATCAATTGGATAATGGCTCTTATTTTTATAAATTTGACTCAATTCTCTATATATTTGAAAAATGAAGACCTTATCAGAGAAACTGGCTATAAAAATTTTATATTACTTCATTGTCTATGGTATTGCTTAGTAAAATATAGTTTCCCTGATTATCTCTTTTAATTAGCGTTTATTTTTGCTTTAGCTTTCTCTGATATGATGATTGCTACCCCCTGCCTTTTTTTTTTTTTACTTCAGCTGAAGCATATTAGATTCTGCTCCTGTCCTTTATTTCAATTCTGTGTGTGTGTCTCTGGTAAACAACATATTGTCGGATTCTGGTTTCTATTTCATTCTGCTATCCACTTCGATTTCATAGATGAGCTCATCTCATTCACATTCATAGTTATGGTTAATAACTGCATAGTTCCCTCTATCCCATTTTCTTCTATTTATTCTTTTTTCTCTTTTATCCTGTTCATCTTCAAAGTCTATTTTGCTTCTAAACACTGCTCCTTTAATCTGCTCTCACTTTTACCATCCTTCCCTTCCCCTCCCATTTCCCTATTGAATAAGATAGATTACTATACAGAATTGAGGATACATATATACATATACAAACACACAGACACATATACATATAAGTACACACACACACACACGTGTGTGGGGTGGGGTGTATTCTTTCCTCTTCGGACCAAATCCAATGAGAGTGAAGTCCAAGCACTGCCCACCCCACCCACATTTTCCCTCCACTATAAAAGTTCTTCCTTATGTTCTTCTTTTATGTGAGAAAATTTTCCCCATTCTGCCTCTTCCTTTTCTCCCAGTGCATTCCTCCTTCTCACCCCTTCATTTTTTAGATCATTCCAACATAATTGAATCACACCCATGTCCTCTGTCTATAGAGACTCCTTCTAACTGCCCTAACAATGAAAAAGGTTTTAGGAGTTATATGAGTCATCTTCCCATATAAGAATGTAAACAGCTTGACCTTATTGATTTAACCTTATGATTTCTCTTTCATGTTTACCTTTTTATGCTTCTCTTGAGTCTTGGGTTTGAAAATCAAATTTTCTATTCTACTCTGGCTTTTTCCTTGGGATTGCTTGAAAGTCCTCTATTTCATGGAATATCCATTTTTTTCTTTTAGATATTATACTAAGTTTTGCTGGATATGTTATTTTTGGTTGTAATCCTAGCTTTTTTGCCCTCTGGAATATCATCTTCCAAGACCTCTGACCTTCTAAAGTAGAAGCTGCTAAACCTTGTGTGATATTGATGGTGGCCCATTATATTTGAATTAGTTCTTTCTGGCTGCTTGCAATATTTTCTCCTTGACCTGGGAATTCTGAATTTGGTTATAATATTCCTGGGAATTTTCATTTTGTGATCTCTTTCAAGAAGTGATTGATAGATTCTTTTAATTTCTATTTTACCCTCTGGTTCTAGGATATTTCATATTTTCTTCAATTTCTTCATTCTTTTTACTTTGTTTTATAGTTTCTTGATATCATATAGAGTCATTGGCTTCTACTTGCCAATTCTAGTTTTTAAGAAGTTATTTTCTTTTAAGGAGTTATATTTTTCTGAATTTTTGTACCTCTTTTTCCATTTGGCCTATTCTTATTTTTGAGTTCTTTTTTTCAGTGAATTTTTATGCTTCTTTTACCATTAGGCCAATTCTGTCTTTTTAAGGTGTTATTTTCTTCAATATTTGTTTGTGCCTCTTTTATCAAACTGTTAATTCTCTTTTCATAATTTTCTTACTTTCTTTTCCCAATTTTTCCTCCACCACTCATCTCTTTCTTTAACTCTTCCAGGAATTATTCCAATTAGCATTTTTTCTTTGAGGCTTTTGTAACTGTTTTCACATTGTTGTCTTCTTCTGAATTTATGTCTTGGTCTTCTCTGCCACTGTAGTAGTTTTTATGGTTCACTTTTTTGTCATTTGATTATTTTTCAAGTGTATATCTTTGAATATTATGTTTAAGTTGGGCTTTACTCACCTGGGGGTGGGTAAGCACAGAGTCAAATTTTAGGCTTTTTCATGCTGCTATTTTCAGAGCTAATTCTCAGAATCTGCAAATTTTTACTGCTTCCAAGGTGGTGTTATCTAGGGAGAGGTGTGGTCTGTGCTCTCCTGATCTGGGCTCTGGTCTTTACCCAGGATGGGCCCCTGCTCCCCTGAGGCTACAAGAACTAGCACTCCTCTTGGCCCTTAAACTGTGACCAGGTCCTCTCTTCCCTTATGGCTGATCATAAGTATTCCTCTCCATCCGGGAACTGTGACCCAGAACTGCATATGGGCAATAGAATTGACAATCAGCACTGGCTGTACCCAGTGCCAGCAATGGATCTGATGTAATCTCTCTCTGACCAGTTGTCCAACCCTTTTATCATCTCTGAGCTGAGAGCTCCCAAAGTTGCTACTGCTGCTATGGCCTCTGTTGCTAAGGTTTCATGAGTGCTCTTTGGACAGGCCTCCACTCTGGTGTCACAAATCTCTCCTTCCAACTTGCCAAGTTTTTCTTAGGCTGGAAATATATCTCACCCTAACTTTCTGTTGACTCTGCCACTCCAGAATTTGATTTGAGGCATTATTTTAATGTTATTTGGAGGGGAATGCTGCAAGAGTCCAGCGGGACTGATGTCTCTAATCCTCCATCTTCACAAGCTCTACTCTTGAGGGATCTAGGCAGTGTCCTGGATATAGGTCCCTGGACTTGATTTTGAATCCTATCTCAGCCACTTACCAGCTGTGTGTTCCTGGGCAAGTCATTGAAATTCCCTTGGTCTCAATTTCCTCATGAATCATTATTTCAGATGATGTGTAAAGCACTTCACATAACCTAATGCTCAGTGTAAATGGGAGCCATCATTATTAACTCCAATGACTCACTGAGGTATGGACATGGCTAATGCCAGAAGAACACAGGCCCTAGCAGGTCTTACCAAGCTGGATAGCATCCAGGTACAAGCTATGTCAGAAGGTCAGCATGGCTAAGTTTGGGAAAGCTTGTCACCAGAAGGGTTGGGTGCCAGGTAATAATTAAAAAAAATTTAACCGCATCACTCCATGAACAATGGGCAGAAGCTAGAGTCCAGTTTCAGCTTGATATGAGGAAAAACTTACTAACCTTTAGAATGATCCTAAAACAGAACAGACACCATGGGGAATTAGTGAGTTCCCCATCACAGAGATCTTCATGTCAAAGTTTACTTTGATTACTCACTGGGAATATAGAGGAAATTCCTCTTCTCAGAGGGACTAACTAGATCTCCTGAGTTCTCTTGTAACTAATACTTGGGCATTCCGTGATTCAAAGCCTAGTGACCTAGGAGGGTCAGGGTTAGAATATGCATTGGTTGAAGTGGTACCACTTCCAATGATATCATGGATTCTTAATACATTAGAGGCTTGATACAGTACATTCAAGGTGGGTGTGTTCTTTCTTTTGCCTGTCAATCAGAAGGTCAGTAAATATTTACTCAGCTCTTACTCTTTGCCAAGCACTGTGTTAACTACTGGGGATACAAGGAAAGACAGAAACAAGGTCTCTGTTCTCAAGGAGCTCAGAATGGATTTGTATATACTTATATATCATATGCACACTTACATATTTGTATATTCTTCTCTCTTGGGTTTGTACTTCCATAGCATTTATCCCAAACTTATAAATAGCCATAAATTTAGAGCTGGAAGCTACCTCAGAAGTCATCTAATGCATCCCCTTTATTTTACAAATGAGGAAACTGAGGCCCACAGAGCTTTAGTGACTTGTTTAAATCCCTCACAGGTAGTAAGTTCATAGGATCACAGATTTAGACTGGGAGGGACCTCAGAAGGACCTCAATTCCTTCATTTTGCAAAAGAGAAAACCAAGTCCCAGAGAGACTGATTGGCCTAAGGTCACAGAGGTAATAAATAGCTGAGTCAGGATTTGAACTCAGATCCTATGACTCCAAGTCCAGCACTTTTTCCACAGCATAGGTTGTTTGGGGTTCAGTATTCCTATTCCCCATGGAAGCTAGGTGGTGTCATAGTGCACAGAGCAAGAAGCCTAGAGTCAGGAGGACCTGAGGTCAAATTTGGCACTTACTAGCTATGTGACCCTGAGCAAGTCACTTTACCCCATTTGCCTCAGTTTCCTCATCTGTAGAATGAGCTGGAGAAGGAAATGGCAAACCACTCCAGTATCTCTACCAAGAAAAACCTCAAATGGGGTCACAGAGAGTAGGACACAGCTGAAAAAAACAACTAAATAACAACAGTAAATTCTTATTTCCCTGATGTTGCTGTTGTTCTGCATCCTTCGTCTCAAAGAGGACAGGCATCATCAGGAGGGTGATGTCTTGACTTACACATGAATTAGACTTAAGGGAAGCAGAGCTGAGCAAAGTCATGATAACTTCTCTCTTGAATCTGCCAAATGTATAGTCTCATCATAAAGGTATCTTTTGCTCTACCCAATCAAAACACTGCTATAATAATAACTCCCATTTTCATATTCTCACAACCCTTTACAGTGTGGAAATCACTTTCCTCAAAATCTTTGGAGAAAGGTGCTTCATGTATTATATTTTTTTTTACAGATGAGGAAGCTGAGGTTCAGAGACATTTAGTGACTAATCATGATCACATGGCTCCTAAGTGTCTGAGGTAGTGTTTGAAATCTGCCTGATTCATTGGGTCACACATTAGGAGTCGCCAAGTCCAACCTTCTCTTTTCACAAAGGAGCTGAGAGTCAGGAAGTAACTTGCCTAATGTCCTACAGGTACTAAGTACTCATAAGTGATCTTTGAGCTGGTACCCCTAAATCTATTATCCTCTAATCCTATCCAGACAGCTGCTCTGACACCATATGCATCACTTTATTTCCCACCATTCCCCACACCACGCTGCTCTACCACCATGGTCCCATCCATCCTTAAAAACAAAGACAAAAGACACTCTACATTTAGCTTAGCTTAGATTAGCAAATGGAATCCTATCACTCCATTGCTTTCACATGCAAGCTTGTAAGAGTTCATTTACTGATTGTTCTTTAATTGACTGTGGCTTCTAATGACCTCCCTTTGCCCCACCCCCAATTCTCTGTCAAGCCATTAATTAGGTATTAAAAAAAAAGCCTTCAATGCACCAGGGAAACACACCTACCCACTGGAACCCTGCAGTGCCTCCTTTTACAAGATGAAAACTCCCTTTGTAATGGACATAATCGCTCCACTAATTAATCGCATTTATAAGTTTAGGATTTCATCTATGGCTTTGCTTAAAGCCAGGCACGCCTGTATTTTCACACTTTGTTCCAAACCAGTCAAGGCCTCTCTTTGTTCAATCCTCAGCATGTCAAAAAGAGCATCAGCTTTACAGAAATAACAATAATGACTGGTATTTGCATAGCATTTTAAGGTTTCCAAGCTGTCTGACAACCATTATCTCATCTGGGTGCTTGTACCAACCCTTCCAGATAGGTATGGCAAGTATTATTGTCTCCACTTTACAGATGAGGAAACTGAGGCTTGGCCAAGTGAAGACACGGGCCCAAGGTTATACAGTTGGGGGTCAGAAACAGGATTGGAACTGACCCCCCTCTTTCCCATTGCCCCACTAGCCTATGCTGCAGCAGTAAACAGTTTTACTTTGCATTACAAACTACATTACTCACACTCCAAGGGCCAACTGAGAGATTAGACAAGCAGTCATGCCCTTTAAAATCCAGATAAAATTCAGTTACCCAGAGCCCTACTGATATCATATGAAGGGCCCCAAAAGATGGCTTCCAATCATCATTCCTAATGGACTCAATTTTTGTGTTGGGATAAGTGAGGTGTGAAGGTCAAGGGGATCTAGGCTTACAAGTCTCCCCTCCCCCACCCCTCAGCTCACAAAGAAGAGAATATTCTAGATGAGATCTTTGATCTAGGAAAAACTTTATTTGAGTGAACCTTAGTAAGTCAAAACTGCTTTCCACATTTTAGGCACCGGGAATACAAAGACAAAAATGAATCAGTTGCCTGTCTTCAAGGAGCTTATATTCTATCTAGGGAAATAACATGTATACATAAAAGTAGATATACAATTTATGAAACAAAGTAAGTTTTGGTGGGGCACTGACAGCTGGAGATTGAGAAAAGGAAACTAGAGATTCTAATAGGCAAGAGTGAGGAGAGAGGGCAGTGCAGGCCTGGAACAAAAGCAGGGAGGGAGGAGATGATTATTGTCAGTGAGAATCATTGAGTAGGTCAGTTTGGCTGGAATATAGAGTATAGGAATGAAAATGCTTATGAAATAAGCCTGGAAAGAGAGACAGGAACTATATTAGGAATGGCTTTCAACACTCAATAGAGGGGTACGTACTTTACCCTAGAGGTGAAAGCTCCTGGAACTTTTTGAGAAGAGGGCATGGTCAGATCTGTGCCTTAGGAAAATCACTTTGTCTACTAGTAGAGAATGGATTAGAGGTGGAGGCTGAGGGACCAAGTAAGAGGCTGATACGAGAGTCTGGACAAGAGGTGATGATGCCCTGGACTAGGAGAGAGGCTGTGAATGGAGAGAAGAGGATGATAGGAAGGTAGAAATGACAATGTTTGACAAACTGATTCGACACTGGGAGGAAGGGGAAGTGAGAATAAATCCCAGATTGCCAACGTGGATGACGGGATGGATGACAATCTGGGATTCATTCTCACTGCCCTCAACAGGAATAGGAAACATAGAAAGAGAGATGGGTTTTGGACATGTTGAACTTGAGATGCCTACAGGACAGCTAGCCTTGGAAATATCCAACTGGTGATTGATGATGGCGGATTGGAGCCTGAAGAGAGAGTAGGACTAAATATATAGACCTGAGTCATATCATAGTGATGATAAATGAACCCATGACAGCTAATGAGATCCCTTAGACAGAAGGTGCAGAGAGAGTAGAAAAGAGGGCCCAAGACAGAGCACTGGAGGACAATCACAATCAGGGAATGGAACATGGGTGAAGATCTGGGAAAGGAGATGAAGAAGGAGTTGTCAGAAAGGTAGACGGAAGAGAACAGGGCCATAAAAGTTCAGCAAGTAAAGAGTAAAAAGTATGGTCAACAGGGCCAAACACTGTAGAAAGGTCTAGAAGGGAAGAAGGAATGGTGAGAAGGCCAGACTAGCTGGATGGGCCAGTGAGGGCTAAGAAGACTGGCAAGGAAGCAAAGAGCTTGATTTTGAAGAGAAGCCCATCAGATTTATCTTTTTCTTTAAGCAATCCGGGTTAAGTGACTTGCCCAGGGTGACAAACTAGTAAGTGTCTGAGGCTGGATTTCACCTCAGGTCCTCCTGATTCCAAAGCCAGTGAAGCCTGTCAGATTTGGCAAATGAGAGCTCATTGGCAACGTTAGAGAGAGCGGTTTCAGGTGAATGCTGAGGTTGGAAGATACATTGCAAAAGATTAAAAAGTGAATAAGGGGAGGAGATAATAGAGGGCAAATGGTTTTCTCACTCCCACCCCCAGGCTTGTCATTATTGAGGAGAGAGACAAGGAATAACATCTTACAGGGATGGCTGGGTAAAATGAAGGGGTTTTGACATATCAAAAATTCCCAAATAGCTGTGCCTGAAATCATCATTTAGAAGACTACCCCTAACTTGGAACCTATTCCTCCAAAATGAATGTCTTATCCCATATGAGATGGTTTTTTTGAGGGGGGAAGGCAAGGCAATTGGGGTTAAGTGACTTGCCCAAGGTCACATAACTAGTAAGTGTGTCAAGTGTCTGAGGCCAGATTTGAATTCAGGCCACAGTACACCAGGTCTGGAGTCAAGAAGACTCATCTTCCTTGTTCAAATCTAGCCTCAGACACTTATGAGCTGTGCAACCCCAGGCAAGTTACTTCACCCTGTTTGCCTCAGTTTCCTCATCTGTAAAATGAGCTGGAGAAGGAAATGGCAAAACCTCTCCAGCATCTTTGCCAAGAAAACCCCAAATGGGGTCACAAAGAGTCAGACATGACTAAAACAACTGAACAACACTGAAAATACTCTCTCCTCATCTTGCTTCTCTTAATGCTAGGTTTAAAATCCTGGGCTTAGCACAAATTCCACCTACTATAGAAAGGCTTTTCTGATCCCCCTACCCCCCAGCAACTAGTGGGCTCTCCCTTCTTAAATTATCTGTATTTATTTACCTGTGTGTATCTTCTCTCCCTAGTAGAATGCAAGGCCATTCTGCCTTGGGACAGTTCTGGGTACCTGGAGATCAAGGCACTTTGCCAAGGTCACACAGTCCTTCCTACTTACCAAAGGCAAACCTTCTTGACTCTTACGCTCATTTTCTTTCCTCTAGGTCAGGCTGCCTTTGTTCATTCCCTCAAAATGAACCTATTCTCCGACCTTACTGAAATCTTTACAACTTGAGGGGAGGGGTGGAAGGAGATTTCATTTTCTTCCTCCTCACACTCTTTTCTCTCTACCATCTTTAAGAGGCAGGTTCAATTCCCAACTCTCCTAGTTATTACCAGTGACCTTGAGCAAGTTATCTGACTTCTGTGGGCCTCAGTTTCCCCATTAGTAAAATGAGTTGGGCAAAATTATCCCTAAGGTCCCTTCTAACCAAAAATTTATTATTCTGGATTCTTAACGCATCAGTTTCCACGTAAAACTATTTAGAAAGGAATTAAGGAAAACCCGGGGGTCCATGGAATCTCACTCAAATCTTCTCCAAATATGAAAACATTACAATATTGTCCATTCCTGTGAAATATTCCTAAAGACTTCCAATCATTGTAAGATCACAGGGAATCTTAAGTTCACTGACTTAGATCTGGAGAGGGACTTGAGAGGTCATTGAGTCATAGGTTCATAGGGTCATAGATCATAGTAGGAAGGAATCCTAGAGGTCAACTCCATCATTTACAGAGGAAGAAACTGAGTCAAAGGGTTCAGTGACTTGCCCAAGACTTCTTTCCACCCAACTCCCTTTGCTGTTCGCAACTTCCCTCTCACTGTTCAGGGCAGCCAGGCTCACGACCTCAGTGGCATCCGCAACTCCTCACTCTCACTCATCCAATCAGTTGCTCAATCTTGTTGTTTTGGCATTCAGAACATTTCTTATATACTTCTCATCTCTGTTTATGCAGCCACAACCCTATTTCAGACTCAACTTTACCTTCAAGTTGTTGTTGTTGAGTCATGTTCAGTGCTGTCTGGCTCTCCATGACCCCATTTGGAGTTTTCTTGGCAGAGATACTGGACTGGTTTGTCATTTCCTTCTCCAGCTCATTTGACAGACAGGGAAACTGAGGCAACTAGGGTTAAGTGACTTGCCCAGGGTCACACAGCTAGTAAGTGTCCAAGGCCAGTTTTGAACTTATCTTCCTGACTCCAGGTCCAGCACTGTATCCAGAGTGCCACCTAGATGCACCTACCATACCTTCAAACAGCCTTCTAATTGGTCTCCCAGCCTCAGATCCCTTTCCAATACATCCTGCACTCAGCTGCCAAACTGATTTTCACAAGTCTCCCTGCCAGCCTCCCCCCAACCTAATAAACTCTGGTGACTCCCTATTACCTTCAGGATCAAACATGAAGCTATCTGACCTTTAAATCCAGCTTTTTCTTTCCTCACCAGTCTCTTTATCCTTCATTGGCCCATCCATCTAGTCTGGCCTTCTCGCCATTTCTTGAACATGCCACATCTCTCATCTCTGTGCCTTTTCCCTGGCTGGCCCCTGTATTTGGAATGATCCACACTCCCCCCGCCTCCTGGCTTCCCTGGTTTCCTTCAAGCTTCTGTCCAAACCCTACCTTCTGCAGACAGCCTTTCCTGGTCTGCCCCTTAGCTGCTGTGGCCTTCTTTTCCAACTGCTTTTGCCTTAAGTCTTACATGCATTTTGTTATTTACATGTTGTCTCCCCACTAGAATATAAACTCCTTGAAGGCAGGCACTGTGTTTTTTTTTCTTTTGTGTTCTCAGCAGTCAGCACTTAATGAGGGCTTATTCATTGACTGTCATTGCCCAAGAGCAAACAGGTAGCTGTTTTTGGTGTGCCATAAGCATCAAGAACAGATATGGGCAAAGAGATTTTCTTTACTTTTTGATCGAAAAAGGTTGTCAAAAGCTATAGTCATCCCCCCTGCCCCTTCCTGCACGTACAGCCTCTGAGAAAAACTACTTCCTTTCACCTTTATAGCTTACGTCTGAATCACTGATTGTGTAATGCTCACAATAGGTTATAGCTCTGAAAGGCTGTATCATACAGTGGAAAAGATTATGGAATTGAAATCAAAGGATTTCTGTTTGAACCCTGGCTCTGCAACTTATGAGGCCTTGGGTTCCCTGCTCTCAGTCTCTCTCAGTTTCCTTGTCTGTAAAATGAGAGAGTTGGGCTAGATCATTCAGATCATAAATTGAGACCTCAAAGGGAGCTTCAGTGGCTCTCCAAACACTCTCACTTTAGGAGAAGAGAGAATTCACCTGAAGTGACTCAGATGGGAGGTAAACATTAGAAATGAGATTCGAACCCAGGTCCTCTGAAGTTCCCTAATCATAAAAGGCATTCCACATCTCTGTTCTGTTCAGTTGTTTCAGTCACGATTCTATTTGGAGTTTTCTTGGCAAAGATACTAGAATGGCTTGCCATTTCCTTCTCCGGCTCATTTTACAGATGAGGAAACTGTGAAGCAGAAACTAGATTATTTAACAACATTTTACAAATGAGGGAACTGAGGCTTAAAAAAGGTTAAGTTGGGGAACCATGGGGAAATTGGGAAACCACAGTGGGATGGTTTCTAGATTTGGAGTGTGAGTCTCTGTGAATTGGGCCTCAGTTTCCTCTCCTGTAAACAAAACAAAATTAGATGACTCAGAAGTTTCCTTCCATCTCTAAAGCTATACTGTCTCTCCTTGCTCAAGACATGGGAGCCACTGCTCCTTCCCAAAAACTTCTGTAAGCAGCCACCACCACACCATCTATACGTGCAACCATCAGTTACAGCAAATGGTCAGTTACCAGCCCAGAAGTTGAGAAGAGACTACACTGCCACCTGCTGGCCACCATTCCTCAATAGCCGCCGCCGCGTTTTTCAGCCAGTCCTCAGTAGTGTTCCTTCTCCCTGGCTTGGGGAGCTGCCGCCTGAAACATTGGGTGGTATGGCTCCAGGCATGGAAATGCATGATTTCCCCTATATTAATATCCTCATTATTGAGCGTTGGCATGGGAGGAGGGAGAGAAATTTTTTAAAAAAAAATTCTTTCTTCTCTTTACTTCTTCTGAGGTTGGAAAGCAAGGTCAGAAACCTGGGAGTGGCTGGGTATGTTTAGGATTATGTTTATTATTAATCATTATTATTATAGCACCGTAATGATGAATAAGCATAAACTCTTTAGAACTTCAGTTTTACACCCTATTAATTCTGTCCCCTAAACCGGTACATAGCCATGTGCCGAAAGGGGTTTACAAGACCGGGTATATTTATGAGAACAGAACAGGACCCGGGAAAGGACTCGGAGAAACAAAACCAGGCAATCCATAACATGGGCAAGTGCATTTCTATTATGGGAAAGGGAACTCGCCTTGCAAGTATCTTTGGGGTCCTGGGGTACGGGTGGCGGTGGTGTATGTGTGTGTGAGTGTGCGTGTGTGTGTGTGTGTGTGAGAGAGAGAGAGAGAGAGAGAGACAGAGAGAGAGAGAGAGAGAGAGAGAGAGAGAAATGACTGTGTCCCTGCGAATGAATGTTTGTCTCTAAAAGTCAATTTCTTTTCCCTTGTCAATTACATTCCTGCCGCAAATAAATCACAGAAAAAAGGGAGGGGGGCGCCTTTTCTACTAAAACGATTTCTAAGCAGAGAGAAACAGTCCTTGGTCGTGATACAATTGAATCATTCTCCCCCTTCGTTGTTCATAACTTCATTTCAGTCAGGAGCTTTTCCTGGGGCTCTCCCGCCGCCTCTGTCTTCCAAATCAAGCCAGTCCCCCGAACAGAATTGACCAAATGAGAATTTGTCTTGCCTTTTCATTTTAAACGTTTCTCAGGAAGTGTGTGACTCGTGTTTGAAAGGTAAAGGGTTTGTGGTGATTGTTCCTGGGTTCCCCTACCCGGCTCAGTTGGGGAAGTCTCCTAAATGATCGGTAGATCTTACTTAAACAAATCTGCATATGGAGTATGTTGAGAATGGTAATATTGCCTGCAGCCGCTGCGGGCTAGGCACTCTGACTTCAGAAGGAGATCTGTTATATGCACCTTTGCACACTGTAAACACCTACTTTCCAAAGGCATTTCCTTTCTTTTAAGGAAAGTCCATGTCCCTCCTGCATCCCAGCAACTGCAGAACTCTCCCAGACCCATGCAAGGGGAGGCTTTGGTTCAACTGGGGAAAAAAAAAAAGTTTCCTATCTTTTGCTTATTTTCTTATATTTCCTTTCTTTCTAGTATTTTTAGTTCCTGTGATAAAACCTTCTCTGTAGTGAATTCAAAAACCCCATTCCTGGATAACATTCTGTCACTGAAATGTCCAGTTTAACTATTGCTTTTTTTTTTTTTTGAATGAATGGTTCTTTTCCTGAAACCAGAGCTCTGGCCCTGGATCATTTTAAGACAGACAGAAAACCAGAATTGGGTGGCAGTTAGGGTGTAGGGTTTTTGTTTTTTGTTTTGTTTTTTTTTTTTTTTTTGCATGTTTGGAAAGCTTTTTGCGACTTCCCCATGAGCCAGCCTTTTAATTTTTTTTTCCCCCGAAGGCGCCTTTTTGCAAGTACCAGATTCTTTGACTCTACCAGGCCAGATACAATCCTGATGAGAGCTAATTAAATCTCTCTCTCTCTCTCTCTCTCTCTCTCTCTCTCTCTCTCTCTCTCTCTCTCTACCCCCCCCCCCCCACCTTTTATCTGTCTTCAGTTATAAATAGTCTTGGCCTCCAAAATGTTGCAATTTCAAAATTTAATCAAATAATCTCTTAAATTCTACTCATCGAATAGCGAATCCAATGTTTCTTCATAGGGGCCTTTCAAGATCCATGATCAGGACCAGGAAAACTAAAGCTTTCCAATTCCCTTTTTGCAATCTCCCATAGGCCTCTGGAGCTCTTTCTTGGCTACCAACTTCAAGCCAATTTTCTGCCCTGTTTGAAAAGGGGGTTTTTTGTTTGGGTTTATTTGGGGTTGGCGTGGAGTGTGTGTGTATGCACAGAACACAAACAATTTTGTGATATCGTTTGCAGTCTCCTGCTTTGAAGCGTCTCCATAAATTACAGTTCAGATCTTCCCAAAGTGGACTGGCTTGGCCTCTTCACTCCTAGCTCAAACTGGAATGAGGGCAAGACACAAAAGCTGGAGAGGTGAAACAGAAAAGGGGAGAGAGAAGGGGAAGGGGGTGGGTGGGAATGGGACCACTGAAAAAGGGAAGAGAGACGCCACCTAAGGTAGATTGGAAAAATGTTGTGGTTTGGGTGGTGGTGTTTTTGTTGGGGGAAAGAAGAAAGAAAACTCGCCCCATTGTTTGGTGTTTCGCCTGTTTCGTGGTTAGTCCTGGGCACAGAAATTAAATATTACAAATGGAAAACAGAAAGGAGAGGTGGGGGTTGGAGAAAATGGATTGGTTTCCCCTTTTCATTTCCTTTGTCAAGAATACTGGTTTGGAACATCAGAAGAAAGGAAGGGCTGCAAAGTTAGGGGACTGCTCTTTCTTTCCTTCCTTCGTTTCTTCCTTATTTGCTCCCTTTCTTTCTTCCTTCCTTTCTTCCTTCCTTCCTTTCTTTCTCTCCCTTTCTTTTTCTCTCTTTCTCTTTCTGTCTTTCTTTCTTTCTTTCTTTCTCTTTCTCTCTCTTTCTTTCTCTTTCTCTCTTTCATTCTTTCCCTCCTTCTTCCTTTCCCACTTTCTTCTTTTCTTCCAGTCTTTCTTTCTTTCTTTTCTTTTCTTTTCTTTTCTTTTCTTTTCTTTTCTTTTCTTTTCTTTTCTTTTCGATGAAGTCAACTCAAAGCCACAGCGGGACCGGGAGGGGGGTGTTTGTAGTGACACAGCGCCCCCTGGGGGCTGTTCACTGGAGTGCATGATCTCTCCAAGGCTGAAACTTCCCAGGCCCAGGAGTCCACTCCAACCCAGCCAGCTGCCTCCCTTTCAACCTGCTTTGCTTTTAGCAATGGAGAAGAAAGAGGGTGGGGTGGGGAAAGGGGAAATGGGAAATGGAAAACAATTTCAGGCCCTTTGATGCTGGGCCCTGGCAGAGGATGAGGAGGCCGCAAAGAAATAACTTCCGAGTTATTTCAAATCCTAGAAGGGGGGGGGGTGGGGAGCAGTTCCCAGGTCTAGCTTCCCTTCTCTCCTTCCTTGCTTCCTTAGCCCCTTTCAGCCTCGTCTGGAGAAAGGGCCGACCTTGGGCATTGCCCAGAGATCGTAACCAGCTCCAAGGGGAAAGCAGGTGGTTAGGGTGGGGGTGGGGGGTCTCTAGGTTGCATTTATGTGTGTGTGTGCCTACGTTCCTTTGAGTAAATATCCGCTTGTTTTTGTATTTTACAGTCTGTGTGCCCGTGTGTCTCTGTATCATCTTTCATGCACTCCCGCGTGTATGTTTGCATGTGTTTGTATTTGTGGGGTTTCAGGTCAAGACATCGATGGGTGTCTGTGTCTGTGGGTTTCTCTCTGTAATGGATCTCTGTGTCTTGGGTTACTTTAAAGTTCAGCCCTGGAAGGAGGAGAAGAAAATTTTAAAATAAATAAATAAATAATTTTTAAAAAACTGAGTCTTTGTGTATGTATACTTGTATTTGTATCTTCGCGTAAGTGTGTTTCTGAATGCTGTGTTCATGTGTATCTTTGCACATGGCACTTGTACATCTCTGTGAGTTTGTGTCTCTGTCTGTGTATACTTGGATTTCTGTGCCTATGAGTCCTTACGTGACCATGTCTATTTGTGGGACCTTGTGTATCTGTTTGTGCGTGGTTGCGTATTTCTGCATGTAAGTAAGAGCTGTTTAAAATTGTTTATTTATGGAGGACTTGTATTTCCCCATGCTGAGAATGTTAACCAGTTCTTTAGACGTTCTTGGGTTTAAACTCCTGTTTTTTGCCTTCAGACAAGTCAGTTTTGTCACTGAAACTAGGCTCAGACAAAAATTATTTCATGTCCTATCCTGTGCCTTCATGTTGCCCGCCTGCAGATCTGGTGACATTCATAACCGCACACAGCTTCGGGTGGCTGTTTGGCATTTTTAGTTGCCGAGCTTATCTTACTTTATTTTATTTTATCTTACTTAATTTTTTTCTAATGTGGAAAACAAATGATCTTCCTGCTTCCTTCTGATTTGGGGTTATCATGTCCATTCATAGGCAAAAATACAGAAGAAGCTCACCAGGTTTCACATTTCCTATCTTATATTTAGGAGGCTGCTGGTTCCTAGGAATCCTTGAGGATTTTCCTTCTTTCTTTCTTCCTTTCTTCCTTCCTTCCTTTCTTTTTCTTTGTTCTTTCCTTCCTTTCTTTTTTCTCTCTCTTCTTTTTCTTTTTTTGTTTCTTTCTGTCTCTCTGTCTCCTCTCTTTCTTTCCTTTGCTCTTTCTTTCTTTTTCACTTTCTTAAGTGAAAGGCACTACTCTGATATTAGGATTTGGAATTCAGATGGAATTTGAAGTGTCTTTTTTTTTTTGGTAATTAATTCTCTTTCTTTTCTCCTGTTGAAAGCCCACAGTTTTCCTAAAGAGGGTTAAACCCTATTCTGATATGAAATTTTTACCTACCCACAAAAGGACAGAATTCTGTTTGTGGGACCAAATTTTGGACAGATATGTTATATTCCAGTTATGTTCATTTAAAGAGAAAAATAATAGTCTTTGATTTTATTGTCCTACAAAATGAAAAAAAAGTTACCTCACCATCCAGCCTCCAAAATATATTTTAAGTGACAAGATCCATTAATGTATAATTATCAGTATTTCAGGCACTGTAGAATTCCATAAAAAGAAAGAGCTATTTTTTAAATGATAATGATTCTTTTTCAAGAAATTGGTCATTTCAAAATTTCCCAAGAAACTCATTGTGTTAATAACAAACATCACCCAAAAAAAAAAAAGATCTCGACATTCTCTGTATGCAGAGCAAAGCACAAAATCCTTTTAAATAAGTATTTATCTCCAAGATGAAAATATTTCTCAGGAAATGTTCTTTGGTGTAACATAAATGTCGACATAATATCGACTTGCGATAATAAATCAGTCATGTCTTTTTTAAAAACTGCCAGAAAACAATAAATTATTTTTGAAAGGTTTTGTGTGTATGTTGCTATTTTTTTAACTGTCCAAAAACCTCAAAATAATGGATGATGTTCCATTGGGAAAGATAACATGTTTTTCAGTAAGTTGGTGGGAAAAGAGACTTTTTGTTTCTGTAAAGGAAATTAAATATATGGGTGTCAATTTAAAATAATGTTTTACTGTGACACAGACCAACAAAAGCCCCGGAAACTCCAAAGTTCAGCCAATGCTCAGCTTGGAATTCACACCATTGTGCACAATTAGAACTACAATAGCATTAGGACCCCAGAATGTCAGCCGTGGACTTAAAATTTCCTGACTTCCAACCTCTTGTGTCCAAACGCCCTAGTGTTATTTAAACATTAGCACAACAGGGGAGGCCTGGTTAGGCTTCTGTATGTGTGTGTGTGCGCGTGCATGTGTATAAGTGTGTGTGTATTACATATTTTATATCTTTGCTTGTTACATGTGTTGGTCTCATTGCAATATTGAATATATTGTATTTTCATCCTAAATGATGAATGAGAGAGTGGGGGTTGGGGGGATTGCATTTTTGTTTCAATGGGAACAGTGTTCAAAAGAAGGGAAAAGAATCCTAGAATGTTACAGCTTGAATAGGACCTTCAAATAAACACAATATTGGAATGCACGCTATTTACATTATTAGAACATAGAATGTAGAATATTAGCATGGGGAGGAACATTAGAATTCTGGAATGTTATGACACAGAATATGGCACATCAGAGCTATAAAGAGCCATCGAATTCTAGAATGTCACAAGAGAATACAGAATGTGGAGACTAGTAGGAACCGTAGAATTCTAGCCTTCTGAATGTCAAAACCGTAAGGGACCTCTGAATTCCAGACTATCACAACACTAAATGCAGAATTTGAGGGTTGTGATGGATTTTAGAATTCTAGGATAGCACAATACAGACTATGAGAAGTGAAAGGGACCTTAGATTTCTAGACTATTCAGAATGTCAGAGCTGGAAGGGACCTTCGATTTTGAGATTATAACATCGATGACAGAGTTTCAGCGTGGGAAGTACCTTTGGAGTTCTAGAGTGTTACAGCCGGAAGAGATAGGGGACACAGAGAGAACTGAAGGCAGGGAACATGAAATAAAAAGAGAGAGAAACAAAAAAAAACCCTCTTCCTTGGGGATTTTCAAACTCTACCGAAATTCCCCAGGTTTAAATTAATTTCCAAAGACTTAAGAGAAACCCTGTGAAAACCAGCACTGGCCCAAATCAAAATGTATAACCATGCCATCAGGAGTTCTGCTTAAAAGTTTAAGCAGCAATTTGGTTCCAGACCATTTGCAGATTCCAGATCATTAATTTACTGCTGTACTGTTAATTACAACCCAGTAATGGAAAACTGAACATACAGGCTTTATGTCCGTCACCTCCATACAAGCAGCTGTCAGAACTTTCAGGGGCTAAAAGCTTAAACTTTAACAGCATTTCCAGTCTGTGGGGTGGTGGGTTTGGGTTACAGAAGTGGGGAGGGGAAGGTGGATAAAAAGCTCTCTCCAGGTAAGTAGTTAGTGATTAAAATGTGTTTGGGGCTCTCAGTTTATTTCTGCATATTTTAAGGATAACAAGCAGAGGGTGTAAAATGAGGTAGCTTGTTCTAGCTTTGGCCTCCAAGGGCCCTCACAGCCCTGACATCCCATGATCTATGATGCCTTGTTTATATACCTAACTGCAATTTTGATGATTTTCCCCCATACACTTCAAGGTTCCAACTATTTTCGGGTGTTTTATTGGTTCCCTCTGCCTGAGAGAAAAGAAACTCTTTCTTAAAGTAATTTAGAGGAGGGGGAGAGGGGAAAAATCCTTTTTAAAGGGCTTAGGAGGAGTGGGGAATGGAAAGGGCTTTATTTTCTAAAGCTCGAATTCCAGAGGGGGAAGACAGTGGACATGGGAACTGAAACCAATTTACCTAAATTCCTTTGTCCCTGCTTGGCCTTTGACTAGTAAATGGTGCCTTTCACTAGCCAATAAAACCAAATCAAAAGCATGCTTGGGGTTGGGGTGTTTGGGGGGATAGGAAGGTTCTGGGTAAACCTAACTTTTAAAATATACATACACACACGTGCGTGCACACACACAAACATGCCAGACTTTGGTACCCCCCCTTTTTTTCTTTTCCTACAGTTGTTCCCAACAGGGACTTAGAGAGACGACCATGAGGTTGGGTGGTCATGGGGTCATAGCTCTGAGTTTCAGGGAGCCCCAGAAGCCATCTTGTACAAACCTTTCATTTCACAGGTGAGGGTGTTCTCCTCCCACGTCCCTTTCTGGGAGCCTCTTTTCTTTCTCAGGGGGGGTGAGGTGGGTGGCAGGGGATGACTAACTGCACTCCCAAGGAACAGCCTTTTAAAGACACCACTAGAAACAGAAAATCAACTTCCTGACAACCTAGTGATAAGAAAGGTAGACATTTGGGACAAACCAATGAAACATCCGGATCCACCTGGTCGAGATCTCAGCTGGCTTTGTTCCATTCTCAAGGTCTCTTTTAGAAATGCTGCCAATGTTCTGTTTAACCAAGTCTGGGAAGGGGGTGCCTTGGTGGAGGCTAGTGAAGCTTCCTGAGAACACCTCAGCAGCATGCCTTTCCTCTGCTGCCTCCTGTCTCTAGGTGGATGGAAATGCTCCCTCATACTACTGCTCCTCGTGCATACTCACGAAGGGTCTGGGCTGCCCTGGATGAACAGCGAATAAATACCCTGATGGTATACCCTTGGTAGACTATGGGACTGACTAGGTCTAGATGACAACTGTCCATTTCAGTATCTCTTTCTCTCTATCTCCTCCTACAGGTCCCAATGTGTATTACAGCTTAATGAATATTTGTTTGAATCCCAGATTTCTCCAACCTCCGTTGGGGTGCCACCTCTTGCATCAATCCTTTCCCAGCAGTTGGTGCCCTTCCCACTCCACCCACCCCCATTACAAACCATTCTTATTTTACAGAAGTGGATCATTTCATAGACCTCTGCATGAAGCGATTTTTACATAAGGCAAATGTGTCCCTATCCACTCACTTCACTTAACCTCTGTAACAAAAGCATACACAAAATAATGCAAGCCATAAAACATACTAAAATAAAGTCATATTAAATTCTGTACCATGGTAATAAATAGAATTATGAAACAAAAGGTAAAGTTAATGATTAAGTAAGCATAGTACTGCACAGTAAGGTACAGAAGTGGGCAGTATGTTTCCCCTTCCCCAACCACCTCACCTTGGCCTTTATCATTGGTGGTTGGCTGCTCAACTTGTTTTTTATGAAGCTACCAAGAGATGGTTGGAAAGCGGATCTCTTTTCTTCCTTCATATATCTGAAGTAATATTATCCTCGACTAGTCTTTGAACTTTTAAAAAATCTTGAAGTGTTTGGATTCATCTTTTCAATACAAGGAAAAAAATTCACTCACATGATGAAATGTTCCTGCCAACTGTTTCATTGTGAACCTTTTTGGTTCGACTTCAAGTTCCGAAACTTCCCTTTCTTCTTCTGCAATCTTTGCAGTTAATGGCTCCATCAGATCCTTTTTGGACAGTTTTCTCCATGAGACTCAATCACCCCCTCCACTTCTAGCTCCAATTCTCGTGCTAATTCTCCAATCTTGTTACCCCCTTCTTCAAGCATTTCATCTTTGTAAAATCCATGAAAATTGAGAATGGACTGGGAGCACACTTTTTTCCAAACTCTTTTCATACATGTTTCTGTTACATCTTTCCATGCCTTTCAGAATTCTTTATGGAAAGTCAAATTTGTGTAATGCAAATTTACATAGAGAACTGCCTATACTTAGGATATATTTTGTATTGAGTGTCTTGTACAAATGATGCGCCCCACCCCCAGGAGAATGTAAATTCCTTGGGGGGAAGGGACTTCCATTTAACTTTGCAATCCCATTGCCTAACTAGTACCTGGTGCATATCAATCAACCAACAAACATTTGCTAAGTGCCTACTATATACCAGGCATTGTGCTAAACGCAGGAGACAAAAGTGAAACAATCCCTGCTCTAGCAAACTTTCATTCTATTGTGGAATAACACAATATATAAGTATGTGCATGAATATACACGCACCTTTAGAAGTATAAACCAAATAAACCCAAGGCCATGGACGAGGGCGGCACTGGCAACTGGGGGAGGGGGACAAGAAAGACTTCACATGGGAGGTGGAGCTGGAACTGAGTTTCCAAAGAAGCCCAGGATTCCACGAGGAGGAAGTGAAGGAGATCACACAGGGCATGGGAAGCCATCCATGCAAAGGTACACAGATACAAGATGGAGCAGTTTTGTGAAGAAGAGGGGCAATCTGCTTGGCCTGTGGTTGTGGCAGAAAAAAAGCAATTTATAATAAGCTTGGAAGGATAGGCTGTAGCCAAATCAGGGAGGACTTTAAATGCCAAACAAGGAATTTGTATTCCATTCTTTGGAGGGGTGGGGCACAGCTGACTGGTACACTGGATAGAGCACCAGACCTGGAGTTAGAAAGACCTAAATTCAAATCCAGCCTCAGACACTTAGTAGCTCTATGACTCTGGGCAAGTCACTTCACCCTGTTTGCCTCAATTTCCTCATCTGTGAAATGAGCTGGAGAAGGAAATGACATTATCCATTATCTGTGCCAAGACTATCCCAAAGGAGATCATGAAGAGTCAGGCATGACTGAAACAACTGAACAAAATTCCATCCTTGAGGTATGAGGAGCTTCCTGGAGTTTATTGAGCAGGAGGAGGAGCTGGCACATAATAGAATGAGGAATAAATGTTTGTCAAATTAAATTGAATCAAGATGAACAAATGAATAAAGGAAAGAAGGAAGGAAAAAGGCATTAAATGCTTACTATGTACAAATTTAAGCACTCGGCCGAGCACTGAGTACACAAATAGAAAGCAGAGACAGTCCTGTCACAGATCGACACTTCAGATGCTTCCTCAATTCCAGTGTAAGGTCTCTGTTTAGAACCTTGGCTTAGCACATAGTAGGTCCATAAGCACATAATAAATTCATCCATTCATGCATGCATGCATTGCTTTCCATGAGCTCTCTGATCAAAGCTCCAGATCCTAAACGATTCTTCCTCTCTTCCTTTTTGTCCTCTTAACTCCCCCTCTCCCTCCTTTCCTCTGTCCTTCCTCCTTATCCTCTCTCCCTCTTTTGTTTCCCTTTTCTCTTCCTTAGCTGACTCATCATCATCCTTCTCTTCCTCTCTTTCATCTCTTCCTATTCATCTTCCTCTGATGCCTTCTCACTTTTTCTTTGCCTCCTTCAGCATCTCGCTTAGTAGGGTGTCTTAATAAAAAAAAAAAATCCTTATTCTTTTTAATTGAATTAAGTTTTAAAAAATGGCTCATGAAGCCCTTTCTGCCTTCTTCTCAATCAGCCTAGATCACAAATTGATTTGTAGAGAAACTGATGGATGGAAGGTGAGGGGGAGGAGGGGTATTAAGGAAAAAGAAGAGGGGAGGCACACATGATTTGACTGAAACACAGCCCATTGTACAAGGCTGCTTCAGCACATCAGATCAAAGGCTCAGAGGATCCTACTCTAGAGCTGGGCCTAGCCCTTCATTTTACAAATGAGGAAAATGAGGCTCATTGAGGTTAAGTGACTTTTCCAAGGTCTCACAGAGAGTATCAGAAGCGAACCCAGGTCCTCAACTTCAAAGTCAGTGTTCTTTCCACTGAACCAATTCAATTCAACACACTTTAGTAAAGTACTGATTGTGTGCCAGGCACTACAGTAAAAAAAAGATAAAAAGAAAGACAGTCTCAAACCTCAAGGAACTTGTGTTTTACTGGAGAAAACTACAAAGATGAAGCAGAAGGAGAAACCATGGGCCGTGGCTCCTCATCCGTGGTCATATCACTAAGCATATGTTTTTAAGAAAATGTTAGAATGGTGGAGTTGGAAGAGACCTCCATTTATACATCATGGGGAAACTGAGGCCCAGAAAGAGGCAGTGACTTGTCCAAGGTCATATTGTGGGTGAATAGTAGAGCTAGGCCTGAAACCTAAAGGTCTTGACTCTCTTTCCAATAACACGAGACAGAGGAGTCTGCTCAAGATATCTGCAAGATTTTCTTCATGATGTTCAGGATGCAAGGTCCAGGAAGAGGTTAAAGGTTTCATGTGCTTTAGTAGAAAGAGCACAAGAATTCTGCCTCTCTCCTTTCTTTACAAGGTCTGTGGCCATGGAACATGGCAGATATTGGCGCTTACAACTAAAGTGGTGCCTGTCTGTGACAAACTACTTTGTCTTGTCTTTCGTGTCTTGTGTTCTAGGGACAAAACATCAGTGAGGATGCCTTTTCTTCCCTCTTGACTCTAAGATCCTTGAGGGGAGGGACTGCATTTTATCCATGTAGGGATTCTGAAAGACATAAGCCAGGAGGCAGAACATTCTAGGCTAAGGATCAGCCAATGCAAAGGCCCAGATGAAGAGTCACTCATGAAAAATGGCCACAAGACCAAGTGGGCTGGACCATAGAGTACGTGAAAGGAAGTGATTTGTAGTAAGACTGGAGAGTGGGTGTTGTCGAACAGTGGGAAGTGAGGTTGCTGAGGATTTTGGAGTTGGCATGGCAGACAACAGGGGACCATTGCAAGCTCCTCTAGGAAGAGTGTGATAAATGTAGTGGTTTGAGAAGATTTGTTTGGCAGTGTGTGCGAGAAGGATCAAAGAAGAGACAGGTTAAAAGGATGTTACAAGTGCTGATGAAATCCTGGGCCAGGGTGGTGGCAGTGAGAATGCACAGGGATGGTTGGGGGACACTCCAGGGTGACTCCAATTATCTCAAGGTGTGTCAGAAAATTCTGCAAAAATTCTCAATATTTTTTTGTACATGCCATGAGATTTATTGGTGCGGGGAACTCCCAGGTGAGGAAATTCCTTCCACCGAAGCAGGTCAGAACTTGCTCTGCAAGAAATAGTCCAGGGCTACCCAGTCAACATACGTCAAAGGTCAAAATTGAACAAAGGTCCAAGATGCTATATCTATCCATTATTCCACAGCGTGTCTCCAAATTCTTTATTTACCTTATTTTTCAAAAAAGTAAATGATGCAACAGCATTCAAAACCAATCTAGCACCAACACATTTTTTTAGCCTTCGTTCCAACTGTTCCCTTTTGAATTATAGGCAAGATGGCACACGGATAGAGTTGGATTTGGACTCAGAAATATCCAATTCAAATCCTACTCATGGGCAAATTCTTGTCTGCCTCAGTATTCTTGTCTGTAAAATGAGAATAGTAATAGCACCCACCTCCCAGGGTTGTTTTGAAGCTCAAATGAAATAACACTTGTAAAGTGCTTTGAAAAACCTGAAAGTGCTTACTAAAAAAAATATTTACTACAGTTATCCATTCCACAATTCGGGAGGTTGGGGGTGCAGCACCCCAGGGATCTGAAAACTCAACCTAAAATTTTTGGCCCTCCAAGAGAAGAAGTATGAATTATTATGGTATAAAAGGTAAATGATGTTAATATTATATAATACTATACATACATACATACATACATATATATTGTGCATTTGAGTTTCTAAACTTTTTCTGTGTCATCTGCTGGCCTTCATGTGTCATTTGTGGTTTCCACAAAACTCCCCCAAAATTCCCATTTAATTTCTTAGGCTAACCCTCAAAGTAAATGGGGAATGTCACAATGGGGAAAGTCACAATGTAGAAGGGAAAACTCCATTTACATTAATGAGGCTCTGACCAAGCCAGGCTACTCTTTATTACCCAAATATGGCCTCTTTCCAGTCTCTGTGTCTTTGCTTAAATCTTTTCCTTCTTATAAATGCCTCCGCTCTGGTATTTCATTGAGTGAAGCATGCAGAAAGATTCCATGAAAGGGGGTCAGGGGTGGAGGTAGGGAAAGATCCTGACTATCTCCTGTGACCTGGGGCAAGTCACTTAGCCTAGAATATTCGGCCTCCTGGCTTCTGTCTTTCAGAATCCCTACATGGATGAAATGCAGTCCCTTCCCTCAAGGATCTTATAGTCAAAAGCGAAGAAAAGGTAAGTACACATGTACTATAGCAGACAGAGTTCAGGTCTGAAGTCAAAAGACCCAGCTTCAGGGCAGATAGGTGGTAGAGTGGATATAGAAAATGAAAGGTTTGGATGAGATGGCATTTGGGGTCCTTCCCAGCTTCTTGTTGACGTCTGTGATTCAGATCTCTCTCTCTCTTTCTCTAATCCCTATATATAAATATATATGCATACACACACACACACACACACACACACACACACACACACATATGTCTGTAGCCCTTTGCACGCCTCTTAAGGAATCTACCATATCTTGCCTCATATTTTAATACCACCAACAATAAACTCACATGTGCACAGTGCTTAGCCCAGTGCCTGGCATGTAGCAAGTAGGCACTTAAATGTTCATTGATTTGAAAAGCCCTTTATATTCATTCTCTCATTTGAGCCTTACAACAATTCCATGATGCAGTGTCTACTGGCATCACTATCCTCATTTCCAGGTGAGAAAACAGAGACCTAGAGATGTGAGATGATTTACCCAGTGGTTGTATATATTAGCCTCTAGGCGGCACCATAGTGCACAGAGGGCCTGACCTGACTTCAGGAAGACTCATTTTCCCGAGTTCAAATCTGGCCTCAGACCCTTATTAGCCGTGTGACTCTGGACAGGTCACTTTACCCTGTTAGCTTCAGTTTCCTTCTCTGTAAAATGAACTGGAGAAGGAAATGGCAAACCACTCCAGTATCTTTGCCAAGAAAACCCCAAATGAGGTCTTGGAGAGTTGGACACGACAGAAACATGACTAAACATACAGCTGGACACAGGATGGGAACCCAGGTTTTCCTGACTCTGGGCCCAATACTCTATTCACTATGTCATGCTCTCTTTCATCATAGTTTAGAACTGTGGGATCAAAGATTTAGAGCTGGCAGGCATCAAATACAACCTCCCCATTTTACAGATGGGGAACCTGAGGCCCAAGGTGGTTCAGAGACTATAGGTTTAGGACTCAAAGGGACCTCAGAAGCCATTTAGTCCAGAGGTTCTTTATGGACCCCTTTCACAGCCTGTGGATCCCTTCTCAGAATAAAGTTTTCAAATGTATAAAATATATAATATTACAAAGGAAACCAATTATAATAAAATAATGTTATTAAAACATTTTAGAAATGAGCTAACAGGCCTCAAGTTAAAAACTGGATCTAGTCTAATACTCTCATTTTATAGGTGAGGAAACTGGGGTTAAGTGACTTGCCCAAAGCCACACAGTTAGTTAATGTCAAAGACAGAATTCAAACTCAGGCCCTTGACTCCAAATCCCTGGACTTTTCCCACTCTATTACACATAAAATGAAGACCTGGAAGGGCCTTTAGACATCATAGGATCACAGACCTAGAAGAGGAAGGGGCCTCAGAGGCCATCTGGTCCCACTCCTTCATTTTTACAGATGAAGAAACTGAGGCCCAGAGTTTAAATGACCAGCCTTTGGTCCCACAGGTAGTAAGTATGAGAGGTGAGATTAAATCCAGGTCCTCTGAGCCCAGAACCAGTTTTTCTCAGCGCATGACATGCAGTTTTTTCCCCCAACTTAATGATAAATTTCTTGAGAGAAGGAACTAAATTCTATCAATCTTTGCATGCTCCTTCTCACTCCAATGCCTACACTGTATTTCATAAATAGTTAAATTGAACAAATAAATTCTCCATTTGAGTATGGAGTCATGAAACCAAGCCCAACCACAGTTTCCAAGTCCCTGGAACTGGGTTTCCCCAGGCCAGTGCTCTAGGTGACAGCAGAGGAAGATGGTTGGGTTGGGAGGAGAAGGGTATGTCATTGAGAAATAGGGGTGGGACCCATGTCTAAGTTTCAGGCAGAAACCCATTCTTATGGATGTCACTTCTGAGCCCTCTTGTTTGAGGGAAGGCATGAGGTACAAGGCTAGGTGGGCCATGACATTTTAGATTCTAAGCTGTCTCAGTATCCAGCCCAAGCCCTGCCTTCTGCTTCCTCTCTAGCTCCTCTTTCTTTCTTTTTTTTGTTGCAGGGGGGAGGGCTGGACAAGTGGGGTTAAGTGACTTGCCCAAGGTCACACAGCTAGTAAGTGTGTCAAGTGTCTGAGGCCGAATTTGAACTCGGGTCCTCCTGACTCCAGGGTCGATGCGCCACCTAGCTGCCCCGCTTTCTTTCTTTCTTTTAAAGTTCATTTTATTTTTAAATTATGGAATAAAACAAGTACTTCCATAACATAGAATAATAAAAAAGATGATTGCACATGAAACTGCAAATCTATTATGTCCACTTGCTATTCCTTTAAAATATGTAATAGTTATCATGTAAATTTCTTTTTTTCTTTTTTCCTTTTTTCTTCCCTCCCCCCACCCCAGAGATAGCTACCATTAGACACAAATAGGTATGTATGTATGTATGTATGTATGTATGTTAGTTACCTATAATTATTTTATGCTACTTCTATTTATCAGTTCTTTCTCTGGATGCAGATAGCATCTTCCTTCATATGTCCTTTACAGATAATTTGGATATTTACACATGAGTCAAAATCACTTATTTGCTCAAAGTCATTCTTAAAACAATATTGCCGTTAAGGTATGTTCTTTTGGTTCTGCTCATTTCACTCTTCATTATTTTATGCGAGTCTTTTCATGTTTTTCTAAGATCCTTGAGCTCATCATTTCTTATACCACAGTAGTATTCCTTCACAATCGTATATCGCCACCTGTTCAGCCATTCCCCACTTGATGGGCATCCCCCCAATTTCCAGTTCTTGGCCACCACAAAGAGAGCTACTATAAACATTTTAGAACACAGAGATTCTTTTCCTTTTTCCTAATCATCTTTGGCAATAGACCAAGCAGCAGTATCGCTGGGTCAAAGGCATGGGCATCATTCCAGATTGCTCTCTAAAACGTATGGATCAGTTCGTAGTTAGCAAAGTTGAATACAATCCTAGCCACTCTCTCAGCCCAGACCAAAGCCTTTGCTTCCACCCTAGACGCTCTGGTCATCCAACCACCTTGGTGCTCCATCCTCTTTTCTTGAGCCCCACCCTGGGCTTTGGCTCCAACAGAAACATGCTCAGCTTACCAAACACATAGAATCCTTAACCAGGACATGATCATTGAAATGGTTTCCTCACTCTTACCCCACTGGTCAGCTATACTTATCCTTGGGTTCAGATAGAGATGGGGAAAAGGAGGTGAAAGAAAGAGGAGATGAGGAAGGAAGATAAGCTTGGCTGGGGTCTTGAAGCCACTGCAAACTGACCCAGGAGGTCATTCACCTTACTACCTCAACACTAACCTCATTCCCAGATGCCAGCTTTGTTCTCTGCCCTATGTATTTACACACTATTAGATAGGAATATGAGTCCACAAATGACCCTTTGCTTTGGTCAGTGACTCCAAAGGCAGCATGCTCCTTTCCCTTTTGACCCTGGGATGTTTCAGGACTGACAGAGGCAAAAGGAATTGGAAGGATCCCCAGGCATGTCCTGAAAGACACACTCCTCCCATTCACCAGAGCATGCCATGGGACCCCAGACTGAGTTAGCATGCACTGTCTCAAGAAGGCATGCCAGAGATAAGCTTCCCCATATGTCTAGTCAGGCTGCTTCCTCTGCTGGTAACCATGGACACTGTACAATCCATTCAGGCAAGACAGTTCACATGTTACTGTTTGTTATTACAAAGGGAAAAAAAAATATGAAAATTAGGCTAATAGACATAAGGAAAAAAGCAACACAGAGAAGCATGTCCTTTGAAAGCACGAGAGGCCAAGATGACAGATAATATGCTTGGTCGTCACAATGCTTTGAACCCTCTGTCTGAAAACATTTTTCAAAAACATGATGTGGCTTTCATCCATGGTGGGGAAGCTAAGGCCTTTATCACTCCAGCACCCGAACTGGGTCAAGACAAGAAGTCTTGGATCCCAGAGACCAGATCTGGTGAAGAGCAAGAGAGCCAGGAAGCTAGAACTTCAAGGAAACTAGCATGTGGTTGTCAAGCTTGTTTTCATCCAGAGAAAATCCTAGGACTTTTTGTAGTGGTGAAAAAAAAACTGAAATAAAATGAGTATCCATCCATTTGAGAATGACCAAAGAGGTTGTCTATGAATGCAATTGATGTCCTATAAGAAACAACATATTCGGAGCTTTGTGGTACAGTGAGTAGAATGCTGGACTTAAGAGTTGGAGAGACCTGAGTTCAAATCCTGTCTTAGTTACCTATTAGCAGTGTGGCCCTAGTCCAAACGATATACTGTCAGGCCAATCAGACACCTAGGTTGGACAGATCCTGTTGGCCTTCACTCAGGGTCTTTGGCCATGGCGAGAGGCCATTGACCCAATTTATTGGTCACTGATAGCCTCAGACCCTTGTCTTTCAGTTTATCTTAATTTCCATATGCAATGTTACCTCCCACCCACCACCACCACCACCCAACTGAGAAGGCAGGCAATATGATATTAATTATATATGTAAAATCATGCAAAACTTATTTCAGTGTTAGCCATATTGCAAAAAAAAAAAGAAAAATTATACTTCAGTTTGCATTCAGAGTTCAGTTCTCTCTCTGCAGGTGTACCTTATAAATCACTTAATCTTTTTCAGGATCAGTTTTCTCATCTGTAAGGTGGGGATAACAGCAGCACCTACCTCCCAGGGTTGTTGTGAGGATAAAGTGAGATCGTATTTGTAAAGTTCTTTTCAAACCTTAAAGTGCTAGCCATCATCCTGTGAGAAATTCAGAGAAACAAGGGCAGATTTGTATGAAGGGAAGCCAGAAAGGACAAAATGTACCAAGACTGAAATGACACTTGGACTCAGCTGAATCCCCCTGAAATGTAACGGTCAATCGTAATTAAGGAGAAAAGGAGATGAAAGCGAATTCCCTCCTCTTGGTGAAGGGACCGAGGGCTAGAGGAACAGAATGTCATATACAAGGTCAGCTATAATCAGATCTGTTTTACTTGATGGCTTTTCTTTCAATGGGAATGGGAAAAGCATATTGGGAAATGATTGTATTAGGAAATGGAGAAGGCATCAGTATCTCTTAAAAGAATAGCTAAGATTACTTGGCTCTTCAATTAAATTTAAGTAGAGAAAAGGACTGGACCTGGGATTTCATTAATCTAGGGAGCTCTCAGTGACAAATTCCCTCTACGGATACACTTTCTCAGCCACTTGTAGTCTTTGCGGAAACTCAGAAGCTAAGTGACTTGTCCAGGGTCACACAGGCAGCAGGCAGGATTTGAACCCAGGTCAGTTCTCTTTCCACAACGACACACTGCCTCCCTAATGAGCTAGAATGTGGTTTTGAAATGGATCAAAATGCAAGAGTGGCTTGGTTTGGGGGGCTTCCTTCAAGTCTCGGCACAAGTCCACCTTATTCTGGAAGCTTCTCCTGGTCCCCACCAGCAGCTTGGGTCTTCCCTAAACATATCTGGTGCATACCCACTGGTTTACATGTCTTCTCTCCTATTTGGAGCTTCTTCACAGCAGGGTCCCTGATTTTACCTCTCTTTGTACATCATGCTTAGCACATGGGAAACAATAAGTAACTTTTATATCATGATACAGATATATATAATGTGTGTATATATGTATATATACATACACACACATATATATGCACATATACATACATTTATATAATGCTTTATAAGATATGTTCTATATAATATGTATTATGTAACATATATACACTAGACAGCGTAATATAATACATACATATGATATAACACAATACAATATGATACATAATTTAATATTAGATAATATTTATATAATGCTTTATAATATTATATTAAATATTGTTATATAACATATTACACACATATATGATATACAATATACAATGCAATGTGATACATACAATATATGATATATATTATATAACATTTATATAATGTTTTATAATATATTAAATATATGTCATATACCATATTATATATATAGAATATACAATGTAATATGACACATACAACATAAAACATACACACATTGTATAATACATTTATGTAATGCTTTAAGGTTTATATATTATCTCATTTGAACAACAACATTCCGAAGTAGGCTTTAATTTAGCCTTGTTTTATGGATAAGGAAACTGAGCCTGAGAAGATAAATGACTTGCCCAGGGTCACATAGCTAGTATGGGTTAGAATCAGGATTTGAATTCAGGTCTTTCCCATTCCAAGTCCGGTGCTCTGCCCACTATACCATCTACCTGTCTTGCAAAATGTTTTTTCGATTGATTGATTCCCTAACAAATAAAATAACTTTTAACTTTTCTAAGCCTCAGTTTATTTAGCTATAAAATGAAGAAAATGATGTCTCAGGTCCCTTCTATCTCTTAATCTACTTGCTGTAGACTTGAAATGTATTGTCATTATTATAAGCAGGTGGTGTTGATTCCCAGAAAGCTAACCTGCATGTGGCCTAATAGGGTGGAGGCGTGCTCAGCCCTTCTATACTTCTTCCTCATCACACTCTTTCAACAATTAGGAAAATGGCACTTGCCACAAGATCCTCTGGAGGTAGGTAGAGTCTAAAGAATTATTCTTTTTTTGTTTTATTTTTACCAAAATTTTATTGAAATTTTTTTTTTCTCTCCATCACCAGAATCTTACCCCAGATTCCTCCCCCATCCTCTGCCAGACAGCCATTTTAGATTCCAAATGATTTTTCTTCAGGGGGTGAAAGGGTAAAAGAAAATCAGCTCAAATGATCAACACGTCAAAAAAAAAACCACACAAACCCCCAAACCTGCCACCTCTGCAAAGTGGTAAGATTAGAGAGTCTTCCCTGATCTCTCCCAGGAGTTGTGTTTTTCTGTATGATTTTGCCACATTATTTGAGGTGGTTCTCAACTTCAAATTTTGGTAGTCTTAAAAGCTGCCTCAAGAAGGAAGAGGATAGGCAGGTGCAGTGAGCCTGCCTTCTCTAGTGTAAAGACTTCCTTCGTGTCCCCCTAGACATGAAAAAAGAAAAGCAGGAGAGAAAGAGGGAGTAAAACCTGAGTAAAACCCCATCAACCCCTTGCAGCTGGTCACTGGCAGACTCTTGAGTCCGAGTGTACATTGGCCTCCTGGGGTTTCCTGGTGGCATTGCAAAGTGGCACCTAGAGACCCTCAGCTTAATCTACAAAGGCGAAGCTTTAGAGGGAAAATGCAGCCTAAAAGGTGCTCTGGCTCTGGCTCCTCCCCTCCATCCAGGTCTGACTCCCTGTTGCTCCTCATCTGGTTACCAGGCGGGCTCCTGGGATACATAAGGTCATCTTCAAAATCTTTCAATTGTCCTGGGACAGGTGAGGGGGACCGAGGAGCCACAAGTGATTCTTCATCAGAAATCTCTTCACTTTCATTACTGTCTGCATCACTTGAAGCAGACATGGTGCCACTGCCATCCAAAGTGGAGCCTGAAGGTGGGGCTTCCTGATCTTTCCACTGACTTCTTGCTTCACTCTCTTTGTGCTCTTCTTCCTCTTCCTCTTTGTCTTCTACAGCTTTTCCATTTCTGTCTATAGCTTTGGTGTAGCTGTGTTCTGCCTTAATTTGCATGTTGTGCAGTTGGGAGCCACCAGTTTGCATTCCCTGTTCTTCGACTTCAACATGGCCATTGCTGTAGACATCACTGGCATGATCATTGTGGCTGTGATTGTCACTGGGATCACTGCTGCTGTCATGCTTTTCATTGCTGTCATCACAATTGTCACCATTACTCACATCACTGCTGTGAGTCTGGTAGACTGGTGGGAGGTCAGGACTCATAAGGGCATCTTCTAAGTCTTCAAACTTTCTAGGGATAAACTCAGGTGGAAAAGAAAGCAGAGTGAATTCTTCATCAGCACTCTGTTCGCTTCCACTGCTCTCTGGGTCATTTGAAAGTGACATGATGTCACCTCTGGCCAACATGGAACCTGAGGTTGAGGCTTTGTTATCTCCAGGCTGGTTTCTTGATTCCTTCTCTTTCTGTAATTCTCCTTCTTCTCTCCCACTTCAACAACTTTTTCACTTCCTTCTTCAGTTTGTCTTTTAGAGTTCTGAAACATCTTTGCTTGGTGGAGAAAGTGGAGGTAAACACTGTATGTTGCCTTTTCCTAAATGTGAACTTTGATGTACTTGTTGGAGACTTCTCAGGGGTCCAGAGAGCTCCAGTTACAATCTCTGCTCTGAGCAGGAATCCACAATTATTCCTTTAAAAGAAAAACAATTAATTTATTTTTTTGCTGAAAGTTCCAAGCTGTCTCCCTCCCACCCTCCCCATCCTGCACTAGAGAAGGCCATCATTTGACAGAGAGAGAGAGAGAGAGAGAGAGAGAGAGAGAGAGAGAGAGAAAGAGAGAGAGAGATGATAGATTGATAGGGAGGTAGATAATAGATAGGGAGATAGGGAGATGGATGGATGGATGGATGGATGCGTGAGTGGATGGATGGATAGATAGACAGATAGGTAAAACTGTACTATACATACTTCTATCTATTAATTCTTTCTCTGGAGGTGGACATCTTCCCTCTGGTCCTTTGTAGTTGACATAAATATTCACAGTACTCAGAATAGCTTAGTCATTCATGAACAAAGCTTTCCTCCAACTGACATCCCACTCCCTATTCCCTTCACCAACCCCTATTCTGTCTGTTACATTAGCAAAAGATCTTCCCTTCCCCCTAGCAACCGAATTGACTCCAGGTAGAGTCTGGGCTGCTTACTGCTGTGCTAGATTCCATTGGGTTCATCATGGGTCCTATTTACACTTCTCACCAAAGTAGAAGGTCTTTATTCAACCGATAATGGCCACAACCAATAATGGCCATCCTCTATTACAGTGGAGTAGCAAACTCTTGCAGTTTTGAACTATTCTTCCTCATCAGAAGCCAGGTCTGAATTACAGCCTGTAAGCTTTAGCTTATTACTTTATTTTGTTCAGTTATTTCAGTTGCATCTGACTCATCATGACTCCATTTGGGGTTTTCTTGGCAAAGACACTGGAGGGGTTTTCCATTTCCTTCTCTAGCTCATTGTACAGGTGAGGAAACTAAAACAGACAGGATGAAGTGACTTGCCCAGGGTCACACAGCTAGTAAGTGCCAGAGACCAGATTTAAAGTCAGGAAGAGTCTTCCTGACTCCAGGCTCAGCACCCTAATCACTGTGGTGCCACCTAGCCGCCCTTATTACTTTGTAAAATCGAATAAAAGTACAGGAGAAAAAACATTTAAAACCAAGAAATCTCGATTCTCATCCAACAGTCAATAAGCATTTCTAAAGCACCAATGAGCTGCAACTGTAGTAAGCACTCGATCTTCTCGACTTTGCTATGTGACATTGAGAAAGTGACTTCCCCTGTTGGGGCCTCACTCAGTCATAATGCCTCACACTGAGTAAGAAAAGCTAGCGTTCTAAAATTTGTGAAGCACTTTACAAACATTGTCTCCTTTTCTCCTCACGACAACCCTGGGAGGTAGGTGCTATGCTTATCCCCCTTTTACAGACAAGGAAACTGAGCCAGATAGCGATTGAAGGATTTGTCCGGGTTTACCAGTGGCTGAGGCTAAATTCGGACCAGATTCGGCTGGTCCTAGAGTCAGGAAGACTCATCTTTCTGAATTCAAATCCAACCTCAGACACTTACCAGGAATGTCACCCTGGGCAAGTCACTTAACCCTGTTTGCCTCAGTTGCCTCAGAGCAGGAGAAGGAAATGGCAAACCACTCCAGTGTCTCTTCCAGGAAAACCCCAAATGAGATCATAAAAAGTAGGATACAACTGAAATGACTCAACCACCACCACCACCACAACAATTTCCTGACTCCAGGATTAGCACTTTGTTCACTACACCACCTAGCTGCCTCTGTAAGCCAGATGGTGCAGTAGATAGAGCATTGGACCTGGAGTCAGGAAGTCCTGGGTTCAAATCAGACCTGAGGCATTTGTCAGCTATGTGACCTTGGGCAAGTCACTTGACTTCTATCTGCCTCAGTTTCCTCATCTGTAAAATAAGGATAATTGTAAAATCACTTTCCAGGGCTGTTGGTAGAATAAAGTGTTTTACAAACCTTAATGGGATAAATAAGCACTTGATGAATGCTTTTGAATGAATGTGACCTACACAGCACATTTTACATTTTAGAACCTTCACCTGATTTCTTAATAACTGCTTTTCATGAGCACTCTGCTATTTACAAAATGTTTTTCACACCTGGCCTCGTTTGGGTCTTGAGGGAAGGACTGTGGGTATTATAATATTGTCCCCATTTTACAGGTGAAACCAATAAGGCTCAAAGGTTAAGTGACTTACTTGCTCGTGCCTCACTCCCTCACAGTCTGATAGAGAAAGTGGTAGAAAGAGAGAAACAGAGATTTCCTGTGCTCGACTATGCTACCTTTATCGTGCTTTCGGAAGCTAGGGTATATCTGATCCCAGCTCCGGGGTTGGTAGCTATTACCAAGCTGCTGCACACCCTAGATTTAAGACCAAATCCTTCCCAACTGTCTCTGATTTATAATCTCAGTCCAAACTTGAAGTGCTGGAGAATGCAATTTTTTTCAATCCCCACTTCAGTGGTCTCCCCTTCCTTCCCTTCCAAAGTTGGCAGTCTGTGCTGCTATTCATTGTTAAAATTAGAGGCCGCTGCGCAGGCCTTTGACCAAATCGGCCGCCGTTGGGAAGGGAACAATCAATGAAATTCACATTTTCGACCACAAGCCAACCAGCAAAGAATTTCCTCTGATGCCTTCAAGATTTCGGCTTTGCTACTTCCTTTGCCCTTCTCTGCATCGCTCCCCTTGGCCGCGATTCAAACTGTCTCTGTTAGAAAGGAAAGAGGGAGGGAAGAGACCAATTCCCATAATTATTCCTAATATACGGGCTTGGAAATACTGATCTTTTCCATACTCCCCACATGGAGTTTATTGTAAGGCTTCCTTTTAATTACTGGTATGAATCCGAAGACCTGATTATCCAGCCCAGAAGGACTGTTTTCCAGGGAGAAAGAGGGCTTCTCCTCATCATCCCTTGTACCCTCAAACTATGTTCATTCTATTCAACACATCTTTATAAAGAGCCTGAGTTCAGAACTCTGGGAAAGTCCTTGGGGATAGAACAACAAAAAATGAAACAGTTTCTTCCCCGTAAGAGTTTATCTCCTACTATCAGGATGTAGTAGCTACAATGTGCATGTAAAACTATACAAGGTAACTTTAGGAGGAACTGTAGCTACATGGCACAGTGGACAGAGCACACCACCTGGAGTCAGGAAGAGTCATCTTCCGAGGTTCCAATCTCACCTCAAACACTTACTAGCTGTGTGACCCTGGGCAAGTCTTTGCCTCGGTTTCCTCATCTGTAAAATGAGCTAGAGAAGGAAATGGCAAACCACTCCAGTTTCTTTGCCAAGAAAATTCCCAAATGGGATCACAAAGACTGAATGACTGACTGAAAAACTTTAGAAGGAAGAGATTAACTGCGGGAATAAGGGAAGGTCCCCTGTAGCAGAAGGCATTGGAGCTCTATAGAAGGTGTGGCCCAGAGATGGTACCTGAGTCTCCTATAAGCAGTACAGACTCTGTACTGCTTTTTGGGTTTATATGGAATTGAGTTCAGTCATGAGGACACCTGACCTGTAACATAAAGCTCAGACTTTTCTTCAACCTTTTCAGCTCATTATGCTTTTCTTTCTCCTCACTCCCTTATCTAGTCAGTTGTTGTTCAGTCATTCTCAGTCATGTCCAACTCTTCCTGACCCCATTTTGGGGTTTTCTTGGCAAAGATACTGCAGTGGTTTGTCATTTCCTTCTCTAGTTCATTTTACAGATATGAAAACTGAGGCAAAAGGGGTGAAGTGACTTGCCCAGGGTCAACCAGCCAGTAAGTGTCTGAGGCTAGATTTGAATATGAGTTTTCCTGATTCCAAGCCCAGTATGCTATCCACTGTACCATCCAGCTGCCCCTCCCAATGGGCTGCTCGTTACTCAGTCCACTTTGACCAAGGGACCAACCAGGCATTTCTAGTCATGTTGTTGGCAAGCATCTAGAGCAAATGTGGCCCCTGGAAGGGGCCAAGGTGCAGGCATATCTCCAGGAATGCTCCATAAAATGGAGGAAACTAGGAATTCTAAAAAAGATGGAGATGAGAAAGGAGTGAATTACAGACTGGTAGGGACTTTTGTCACCAAGCACCTAGGGTTCCCAATTCAACTGATAGGATCTTAGGTGTAAGGCTGGGAGGGACCACCTCCTTCAACCCTCTCATTGGACAGATGAGAAGAATGAAAGCCTAGACAAGGGAAATGATTCACCCAAAGTCATACAAGTAGTAAGTAGCATAGTTGAGATTTGAACTCAGTTCTTTCTAAATCTGGTCTATCCCTCAGCAAAAAAAAAAAAAAAAAAAAAAAAAAAAAAAAAAAAACCAGGTCATCTGCAGGAATTTTGGATTGATTTTCCTGTGAGAGCAGTGGGGGTATGTGACAAAGTAAGGAACAAAGGCTCCTTTCTCTCTCTCTTTCCCTCATGGCTCTTTTCTGCCTGAGACCTCTTAAATAGCCAATGTCTATTCTCAAGGATAATTGAATAGACATTATCCCAGCAATTCGGTTGAGTAAATAACTGGGGAGCAACTCCCAGGTGCTCAGACTGGATGGGGAAATTTGAGGTCACAAATGAACTTTGGCCTCAGAAATTTAAAATGTTCTAAGACAAGATCCCTGCCCTCATGAAGATTACAAACTTTAAAAAAACAACACTAATAGATGTCTCAATATAGGCAGTCTGATATGGTAGATAGAATTCTGGGCTTAGAATCAGGAGGGCTGGCTCTGGATCCTCCCTCACACATACAGCAGTGGGAAAAGAGTACCAGATATAGAGATCAAACCCTGCCCTTAATTCTTGCTACCTGTGTGACCTTGGACAAGTCACCTTCCTTTGTGGACTTCATTTTCCTTATTAGTACTAAATGGCTTCTAAGGTCTCTTCTAGCTCTAAATCTATGACCTCTTAACTTCCCTGTGCCTCAGTTTCCTCATCTGTAAAATGAAGGGGTTGGACCAGATGGCCTCTGAGGTCCATGTCAGAACTAAGTCTAGAGAACAGTCTTGTAGGTAGCAATCTAGAGGCAGATCTTTTCCAGCTATAAAGTTAACTTACCTCTCCTCACTAAGCCTCAGTGAGACTCTCTGTAAAATGGGTGTAATAATAGAACCCATCCCATAGGGTTGTCTGGAGTTCCAAAGGAGATGATGATGTCTATAAAATGCCTTGCAGTCTTTAAGGAGCTATGGAAAATCAGCTATTGGCACATGGATTAACAGAAGGTCTCTTGGAAATTAGTTACTGAACCATTTTTGATAAGGAGAAGCCCTGTGTTTACTTAAGCAGAGGTGTGGGCAAATTTGCTCGCTTGCCAATCGCCCCGTTCCCCTTCTGACCCTAGCACACTCTCTCCTGAGAAGCTCCTACACCATTTTCCTGATTTATGAACCAAGTAATGGAAACCCCCTGTCTGTCCTCTGACTCTGTTTGCTGCCTCTAAACAAGGCCTCCATTCCCAGACACGGAATGTCCTCTTCTCCTCTCTGTCTTCATTTCTCTGTGACTTGTGTTATTGTTTCCTGAATATATTACGACATGCTGTTTACTCCTAGTCTGGCTGCTCTGGGACCCTTGGTGGGAATTCCCATCCCTGGAGGGATTTCCCAGATAAATCACAGACAAGTTGGAAAGCTAGGGAGCATTCCAGCCCCTAAGCCTATTCTGCCCAGAGGGATGATGGGTGGTATGACTAGGGCCACCCAGCTGCCCATGGATGGGCTCAAAGGAGTCATGGACTGGCTCAGAGCTTAGGGCACCTCTTCCCTCACCAGTCCATCCTCCACAAGGCTGCTGATGGGACTGTCCTGTATTACAGGCTTGTACCTTTCATTTCTCTAAGATGTATTAGGAACTCCTCCATTTGGCACTGAAAGTCCTTTACCTATTCTTACCTTTTCAGTCTTACTAAGCATTCCTCTCCTTCCTACACTCTACTGTCCATGCAAACTGGCTTTTACGTCCATCACGAATAAGACGCCATCTTTACACTGGCTGTCTTCAATGCCTAGAATGAACTCCTTTTCCACCTCTTAGATTTCTCTGTTTTCTTTTAAAATGAGCTCAAGGGCCGCCTTCCAAGGAGGCCTTTCTTGATTCTTGACCTCAGCTGCTACAGCATCCCTTCACTCCCACAAATAAAAGTTCATTTCAGTCATGTTTGACTCTTCATGGCTCCATTTGGGGCTTTCTTCACAAAGATACTGGAGTGGTTTGCCATTCCCCTCTCCAGCTCATTTTACGGATGAGGAATTGTGGCAAATAGGGTTAAATGTCTTGCCCAGGGTCACCCAGCTAATAGGTGTCCGAGGCCAGATTAAGATGAGTCTTCCTGACTCCAGTTGCAGTATTCTATTCATTGTACCATCTAGTTGCACCCCCCCCCAAAATGAGTATCTTCAACCTAAAGAAGAACACACTCAGTTGGGAGGGGAGAGGGGAACACAGTAACTGCTTTCACATATTTAAAGACACTTACTGGCTATGTGACCCTAGCAAGACACTTAACCTCTCTCTGCCTCAGTTTCCTCATCTATAAAATGTGCATAATAATAGCCCCTACCTCCCAGGGTTATTATGAAACTAAAATAATATTTGTAAAGTTCTTTGCAAACCTTAAAACACTGTATAAATAGTAATGATTTTTTAAAAGGCTGTCATTGTCACATAGGAGAGAGATTGGATTTGTTCAGCTTGGCCTCAGAAAGCAACAAGTGGAAGTTTCAGTCAGATAACTTTTTTAAACTAACAGAGGAGCAGCTAGATGGCAAGATAGTGGATAGTGGATAGAGGACCAGAATCAGAATCAGAAAATTCTGATTCCATCTAAAGAACTCCAAGGTCATGACATTCCTCTGTGCATACTTTCATCTCTTAGACAAACTCTATGGCTCACAATGGTACATGAACAATCAGGGCCAAAGGTCCTTTCTCAACCCTGGACACACACAACCACCACCTACCCACCCTCAGTGACTGGAGTTGTTGCTGGATACCAGCCCAAAGTGTAGATGACAGAATAGACTCAAGCCTAGGTATAACTAGGTCAAAACCAACTAGTGCAGTTAAAAGTCTGAGGATTCCTGCCTTTCCCCACAAATCAGTTATTTGACTGGCCTTTATTATTAATCACCAGATACTATGTACATTGGCAGCTAGGTGGCACCATAATGCATAGAGCACTGGACTTAGAATCAGGAAGACTCTTCGTTATGAGTTCTAATCTGGTCTCAGACACTTACTAGCTGTGTGACCCTGGACAAGTCATTAGCACCGTTTGCCTCAGTTTCCTCATCTGTCAAATGAGCCAGAGAAGGAAATGTCAAATCACTCCAGCATCTCTGCCAAGAAAACCCCAAAATGGTGTCAGAAGAGTTGGACACAACTGAAACATCACAACAACATGTTCATAGGGCTGTTATATTGGCTAGCAACCAAATTCTAAGATATTCTCAAACATAATGAGCAAATTGGGCCTGGGCAGAGGTGTGCTGGTAAATGTTGAATAACCAGCTCTTCCCTTTAAAAAATGTACATTTTGGTTTAATCAAATTTTTACCCTTCTTTGGGCTTCAGTTTTCTCATCTATAAAGTGAATATATAAGACTGAATGACCTCTAAAACCTCTCCCATCTCAGACATTCCATGTTCTAAGGCCCCTCCCAGCCCTGACATACCCTTTTCTAAGACTCCTCCCAACTCTGACATCCCCTGTTCTAAGGCCCCTCCCAGCCCTGACATTCCCTGTTCTAAGACTCCTCCCAGCTCTGACATTCCCTGTTCTAAGACCCCTCCCAGCTCTGACATTCCATGTTCTAAGGCCCCTCCCAATCCTGACATACCCTTTTCTAAGACTCCTCCCAACTCTGACGTTCCTTGTTCTAAGACGCCTCCCAACTCTGATATCCCGTGTTCTAAGGCCCCTCTTGCTCTGACATCCCCTGTTCTAAGGCCCCTCCCAGCTCTGACATTCCCTGTTCTAAGGTCACATCAAGCTCTGACATTTTGTATTCTAAAGGGCCCATTATCTTTGATATTCTATGTTCTAAGATAACCTCTAGTTCTCAACTCTATGAGAGAATTGGGTTTTTTAAAGTCAACCAAGATGAAACTGAAAATGGAAATATAGCTGCTCTTTGCTGCTTAATAGGGGAAAATATCTGTATGGTTGAAATCAATCAATTAAGAAAGAGAGTAAAAGCCATTCTTTTAAAAGTCAGAGTTTTAAGTTTCTCCATCCCACTCAACAAGCCTCACATAATCTCATCTGTTGACAAGCATCTAATGAGAACCTACTATGCGCAAACACTGTAGTAGGTATTAGAGATAGAATGTATGAAATCATCCCTGTCTTCAAAGAGCTTAAATTCTAATGGCAGATAATATGAATACACCTAAGGATGTGCAGACTAGGTACAAAATAAATAGAAGATAATTTAGGAACAATGGGCACTAGCGGCTTGGAAGATCAGGAAAGGTTCCACACAGAATGTAGCACTTGAATTAAGTCTAGAATGAAGGGAGGGATTCTCATCAATGGAGGTGAGCATCAGAGGTTGTATTTTCTTCTAATCTGAACATTCCTACATGTCACAGAGTCTTGGAATCCAAAGAATTTGAAGTCAGAAGGAATCTCCAAAACCATCTAGACCAACCCAAGTGCAAAAAAGAGCTCCTTCTATCTTATCTCTAACAAACGTTCATCCAGCTTTTGCTTAAAGAACTCAAATGATGAGAAGTCCATTCCCTCTGAAGGTGGCCTTTCTACTTTGAGCCAGGTCTCCTCAGTAGGGCTAAAAGTTGCCTTATCTTTGACTTTACAAGTGAAACTAAACAGGGCACCCAGAGCAGACCATAAAAACTCCACGAAGTATCTGTAGCTGTGCAAGAACTGTTCAGCTAACCAGCTCCTATCTAGCTAGAAGTTTACTGATATATACTTATTTTTAATAAATAATTTTCTATTGTGCTTTCCTAGAACTGTTTTCTTTTCTTTTTATTAAGTCTATACCCCCAAATCATAAAGAGACTCAGTTTGCCGGCTCTCCTTGGGTAGTGAAAGTTTGTTTTCAATACAATTTACGGTGACATCTACCTGATTCCTAATGCTACAGCAAGCCCTGTTTCCTTGCAGCCCACAAGGTTGATGTAAGGATAAAATGAGACTTTGACACTTTTATAGCTCTGTGATCTCACCCACATGAGTACCCATTTCTTCAATGGAATTGATCCCAACCCATTCATACTTTCTTTTGTTGGCCTCTTTCCCATTCACCAAAGGACCTGTGAACTTTTTGTCTTGGTATCTCCCCTCCCAACAATGCAAATCCCTACCTGCTTATGCTTGCCTGGCCTCTCTCATTCATGTCATCATATCAATCTTCCATAATTGGTCTACTCAACTTACCAGGGACCTTCCTCTAGATATCTCAACATGCAATGGATACCAGTAGAACACATGAGCTCTCCATTGCTGTTGCTATACAGTAACAGATGTGAAAATACTTTGAAGAACATCATGTGTGACACACATGAAAAATATTATAGTGCCACCACATCTGGGGGATTGTGCTTAATTCTGGGAGGGAGACAGTTTAAGAAGGACATTGATAAGGACATCTGGAGGATGTCCAGAGGAGGACAACTAGAATGGCCAATGGCCTCCAGTCCATGTCAAATATTGATAAGTTTAAGAAACTGGGCATGTTTAGCCTGGATAATAGAAAACAGAGAGGGAACACAGTAGATATATTCAAGTATTTGAAGGGCTGTCATATGGAGGAAAGATTAGCCTCATTCTTATTGGTTCCAAGGACAGAACCAATAGCCATGGGCACAAGTTGCAAAGAAACCAATTAGATTTCATGCAAGGGGGAAAACATTCTATTCATTAAAGCTGTCCCCAAATAAGGGAGGAAGTAGGCTGTTCTTTAATGGATGTCCTCAAGCAGAGGCTTGATCACCAGTTGGGGTATGGTTTGGGTTAGATGGCTGCTCAGGTCCCTTCCAACTCGAAAGTTCAGCGATACTGGAACCATTCCATATTTGGGTGATTCTCACTAATTAGAACTACTCAGGAAGTTTATGTCATGACTTCCATATTTAACAAGCAGCTTCCCCCCATGGATGATATTGCCCGGACTTCAGGTTGTAAGGTCATGTGATGTAGTGGAAAGAATTATGGGCCTTGAGTCAAAGGTCCAGGAGCCAAGGCTAAGCTTCACTTCTGAATATCCATATTGACTCTCTGGACCTTTAAAGGAAGAGATGCTGTTGTTTAGTTGTGTCCAGTTGCGTGAGGTTTTCTTAGCAGAGATACTAGAGTGGTTTGCCATTTCCTTCTCCAGGTCATTTTACAGATGAGGAAACTGAGGCATATAGGGCTAAGTGACTTGCCCAGGGTCACACAGCTAGTAAGTGTCTAAGGCAAGCTTTTAACTGAGGTCCTCTTGACTCCACATCTAGCACTCTAGTGCACCACCTGCCCGCCCCAAGGAACAAATGAGATCCTCTCAAAGGCCTTTTTCCGGTTTTAAATTCAATAATTCAAGAATTAGCCCTGACTTGCTGCCATGTGGTCTCAGGCCTGGCCTCTATCTATCTGCTGCCTTAATTCCCCCATTGTAGCATACAGAAAGAAAAATTGTGAAAGAAGGTGCCTCGTGGTACAGTAGAAAATCTCTGCATTTGGAGTTGGAAAACCAGGGTTCAAATCCAAGCTCTGCCACTCACTGCCTCCATGACCTTGGCACTTCAACTCATCTGTAAAATGACAGGGCTGGACCATAACCAGCTCTAGATCTCCTCCCTTCTTGTCCATTCCTAAGGGTGTGTCCAGTCTTAGAGAGTGGAATGAGAAAAGGATTTGTGTAGCAAAGTAGAAAAGTAAACACCAAAACACCACTGCCCCTACTTTCCTCTGGGCTCTTTAATTGCTCTGTGACTCAGATATGACCTTCGCCTGATCCCTCATCTGCACCATGGTCCGTGGAAAGCACCGGCACCAGGGACTCTTTCAGACGCTGTCTCTGATCCTATCAATCATGGCAGTGAGGATGCTAAGATACTTGGACCTTTGAACATTCTGAAACCTCATGATCAGAGAAGGTCAGAGCCAGAAATAGAAAAACAGAAGGTTAGACTATAGAGTCATATAGAAGGCTAGAAAATAAGCCATGGAACATCAGAGCCTGGAAAGAACTTAGGACAGACCACCGAAAATGTCAGTGTTGGGAGAGACCTTAAAAATGTACTAGAGGGGCACTGGGAATACGGATAGAGGGGGAGGACAGAGAATCTCAGATGTCAACCTAGAATGCAGGATGTTAGAACAGAGAACACAGAACATTAGACAGCACTGAAAAAAAAGCTTGGAATATAGGAAGCTAGAACATAGAGTACAGGATTTCAGAGCTGGAAAGGACCCTGGAATATAGGATGTTAAAAGAAAGAACACAGAACATGAGAGATAGAAAATGTCTTGGGATACAGGAAGGTAGAACATAGAACATGGAATGTCAGAGCTGGAAAGGACCTCAAGTGCCCTCTAATTAAACACCTTCATTTGCCAGGAGGAAACGATAACAAGTCACATTTCTATAGTACCTTTACGGTTTAAAAATGCTTTTCTCACAACAATGAGTTAGGTGGCATAGTGGATAGAGGGCCAGGTCTGGAGTCAGGAAGACCTGAGTTCAAATCTAGCCTCAAATACTTGCTACATGTGTGACTCTAGGCAAGTCACTTTACCTTTGTCAGCCTCAGTTTCCTCATCTGTAAAATGGGGGTAATAATAGCACCTACCTCCCAGGGTTGTTGTAAAGAGCAAATGAGATAATAATATAAAGATTTCCCATAATGCCTATGCTATAATGCTACATAAATAGAAGGTCTGAGTGTGCATACACATATATGTGTGCATATATACACATACATATCTACATATTATATATACATATATGTTCATGTGTGTATACATGCACACCCATTTGTGTGCGTGTGCATGCATTTATGTATATGTGTGCATATGTACATATATGTACGTGTGTGTGTGTGTGTAATATTGGGTATATAGCTATAGGGCAGCTAGATGGCGCCATTGAGTAGAGAGCTCTGGGCCAGGAGTCAAGGAGGACACCTTCCTGAGTTCAAATCTGGCCTCAGACACTTACTAGCTGTGTCACCCTGGGCAAGTCACTTAACCCTTTTGGCCTCAGTTTTCTCATCCATAAAATGGGCTGGAGAAGGAAATGACAAACTACCCCAGTATCTTTGCCACGAAAACCCCAAATGGGGTCATGAAGAGTCAGATACAACTGAAAATAACTGAACAATAACAAGATATAAATGTTAACTATTCTTACATAGTACTTTCAAGTTTGCAAAATACTTTATATACATGATCTGATCCTCACCACAACCCTGGGAGCTAAATACTATTATTATCCCTATTTTACAGGTGGGGACTCTGAGGCAAATAGAGGTCAAGTGACTTGTCTGGGGTCACACAGCTAGTAGGTGTCTGAGACAGGATTTAAACCCAGGTCTTCGTGACTCCATCCATCCCACCACTTAGCCACCTCAACACCACATTCAAATCTAGCTCTCCATTAATTTAAACCTAATTTTGGTTCTCTTTCAGCCACAGCACCCTGCTTTTCAAGGCTAATATTAGTGGTATATCTAAGACAGATAACAGGATGGAACTGAGGTCCCTAATCCTCAATCCATCCATTTCTCCAAAAATGAGATTAACTGAAAGTTGCCAGCATGGATGAAAACCAGATGGCAACAGGTGAGAGGCTACACAGCCTGCCTACCTGACGCCCCTAAGTCAACACATCCTCTTTCCTCCCTCACTTTTCTTCAAAGGAAACTGATCCACAGTGCACCTGCAGGGAATGGTGTTTCCACTGAGGAAGGCTGGATCTCAGTGGTTCCTCCTGGTCTCCTGTTTCCTGGAGCTATTAGGGAGAGGCACCCCCTCCCACTTCTCTGAATCAATATATATGGTGCTAATGAGGGGTAGCAGTCAGGAAAATGAAAAGAAGGCACGATTGAGTTGGCTCATTCTTTGGCTCAGAGCCAGGTTCTGCTGGCCCAAACTTTCTCCCCGTCTCCCTCACCCCACCTTCCAGGTTAGCATGTTGCCCCTGTTATTGAGGGGAGATTAAGATGTATAGTCTGTAAATTGGCTAACCTTTTCCAGGCCACTCTAATGAGACTCCTGCCTATAATAGAGTTAGATTTTTTTCTCTATATATATTTTCCTTAACATGACCCATATGGAAATAAAAAGGGTCTTTTCCTCTTACTCTTTTTAAAAAGAGAGAAAGAAAAGAAACCAAAAACCATGTAGGCTAGATTAAGACCAAGGTTTTCCTTCAATTTAAAGTCCATGGTTCAATGAAGACGTGCATTCCCAATGCAGTCAAAGGGATCTTGTTCAGCCAACTGGCAAGAGCCACCCTTATAACTCAAATTTAAATGTACTGGTTCATCAATTGGACAGCAAGACCCTGAAAAGCACCGGGGTTTCCTTAGAATAATGCAAGATAAGACACCCAGATAATTCCCCCACCACCACCTTCTTGGGGTTTCCTGCAATAATAACCATCAATTTATCAACTTTGAGGATGGCAGGGAGTCATAAATCATCAGGATCATAGGATCATAAAATCTTAGAGTTGGAAGGGACCTCTCATTAAAATGTCACTTTCTTCAGGATAGGACTTTTTTCCCATTTTTGTCTGCAGCAAAGATGATAGGGAGCTCCTGATCAATTAATTGGTTCAGTCCTGTGCTGGCCACTCTCCTGCTCTCCTCCCCAGTCCACCTGAGATTACAAGACATGTACCTTTGCTCACTCAGGAAAGGAGACAGAAAGGCAGGAAAAGGCATCCAGATACTGAAGGTCTAGTCTCATGTTCACCTGGACAAGCCCATTCTTCCCATCACCATATGCTTCTCCTGGAGTAGGAGAGAAGAGAAATCTCCCCAGCTTATTTTACTCTAACCTAGGAGTCAAAGGGAGAGAAATGTGCTTTAAGAGACTTCCAAGGTTGAAGAAGTATATAAATTCGAACTGTTAATGTTTTATTACTATTCCTGATTCATTCCAGTACTCTATCCACTATACCTCATGACCTTTCTTTTTTTTTTTTGTTTGATTATTTGTTTGTTTTTAGGCAGTCAAGTTTAAGTGACTTGCCCAGGGTCACACAGCTAATAAGTATCGGGTGTCTGAAGCTAGATTTACCTCATGATCTTTCAACCCGAACTGACTTAATAAACTGATATATGCATATGTTTGAATAAAAAGTGTTTGAAACATTAAAAAAAGAGAGAAAGACTTCCAAGACAGAAGGATCCAAAAGAGTGTGGAGTCATATCTCCTAAGTCACTGAGAAGGAAGTTCTTCAAGAAGAGTTTTTCTCTCCAACTCTCAGTAGCCAATTATCAGGAGCCAGGCAACCTAAGACCAATAAGAAGTTTCCTGTGTCACTGAGGGAACTAGAGTCCATGTTTCACTACGGAAACTGTTCCCCTCGCACTCCAGTGAAAGGTCCGTATCTCTGGGCAATTGAATTGAACCGACTTTAGAGCCCATTTATTCCAACTCGTACCTGAGCCTGAATACGCTCTACATCATATGTGACAAATGAACTGGCCATCCTAAGCTTTGCATGGAGGCCTCCAGTGAGGGGAACCCACTCTCTCCCAACGTGGTCCACATCACCTTGGACAGCTCTGTAGGAAATTGCTTAGTTCTTCTCCCCTTACACCAAGCCTCAATTTACCATTCTGTAACTTGCACCTCACCTATTACTATTAGTTCTGTTTTCTGGGACCAGGCAGAGCAAGGCTAATGCTTCTTTCTTGTTTGTGGTATGCCTTCGGACACCTGAAGACAGCTCTCCTGGTCTTCCTTCATCTTGTCTTCATTTTCTTCAGTGTCTTCAAGCAGTGCACAAATGGCATGCTCTCAAGACCCTTGACCATCTTGCTTGTTTTCCTCTGCATTTTTTATATCTTTTGATGTGCCAAACGAAAGCATTCCTATCACCTAGCATAGTGCTTGGCATTTCATTTGGAACTCAAAAATTATTTTAAAAAATTTAAAAAATTATTTTTACATGTAATGAAAAAAATTAAAAGGTTATCTTTCCCTTGGTCTTTTCAAAAAGAGAAAGAAGAGAAACATTGTCAACTGATAATAAAGGCAGCTAGTTGACCCAATAGGTAAAGGAGTCAGGAAGACCTGCATTCAAATCCACCCTCAGACTTTCTTAGCTGTGTGACCTTTGACAAGTCACTTAACCACAATCTATCTTAGTTTCCTCTGCAGAATGAAGGGGCTACTAGCCCCTAACTGCAAGGATTCTGGTGAGGATCAAGTTAGATAATATTAGTAAAGTCTGTTGCAAACCTTAAAGTCCTATAAAAATGCTAGCTATTCCAATTACCAAGCACCTACCCCGTACCAGGCACCGTGTTGGACAATCAGGACAGGGTGACAGCCAACAACGGCTCCTCATCCTCTGGTGTTTGTGCTCCTCGCTTGTAAAAGGAAGGGGCTGGACTAGATTTCTGGTGGTTCAATTCAGCGGGCATTTGTGGCAGAAATAATAGCCGTGATGATGGTAGCTCACATTTCTGTGGTTGGTGCTTTAATAATAGCTAGTAATAATAACGGGCATTTGTATGGCGCAGGCACACACATGTAATACGTGTGTATTATATTTACAATATGTGTATATATACAAACATACATACATGTGTATGTATATATATATAAATATATACATGTGTATATGTGACATGTAAAAAGTCTGAGGGACATAACTTCTGGGTAATTAACAATCAATTTTATTAATTATGGCTAGCAGATAATTAATAAAATGATGGTCATTTGGCTTTCTCTCATAAACCAAAGATGACTTATAGAGGCTGATCAATGCTTATGTGCCCTTGGAAGAGTGGGTGTTCCCAACAGACAGAAATCAACTCTGGTTGATTAATAATTAATTAGAGGATGAATATTATAATGAGAGGTAGACTTATTCTAATGAGGGGTTGGACACGTGACTTTGATTATGTAACTCATAGGCAAAGAGAGACTCATCTCAAGCCAGACTACTCCCAGTGAGGGGCCAATCTATACAAAAGGATCTATCCTTCACCCAGTCAATGAACAATGAACAAGGGTGGGATAAGAATTCCACCTAGATAAGATGGTCTGGGTTAGGTAAATTTGGAGGCAAGGTCATCAACATCCTTGAGAGATAATTGGTTATTGATGAAGGAAAAAAATAATCCTTTCTCTCACATATACGTATATATACATACCTATATAGACACACAAATGTGTAAATGTGTGTGTTGTGGGCATGTGTGTGTGTGTATGCCTCCCTGGTACCCTTAAAAGGGTTGAGGGTCTCTAGGCTCTCTGTAAATGGCTCTATCCCCAACCAATGGTGTTCTCTCCTACTGTGGGGGGAGAGTCCCTTACACTCTGGTTCCATTTAACCACTAACAGTCAACTGAGAGCATTTACAAAGGAATATTGCTTTCCAAAGGTCTAATAACAAATATACAAATGGCTTAGCTCAGTTCCTATAGAGCACAACTGCAGCCCCTAACCCCTGACCTCAAGCTCAAGTTCCAGGCCCCCTGACTTCTCCAGGCCTCCCTGCTGGACTGGCCACACCATCCCACCTGTAATCCTGGCTCTAAGGTTACCATAGCTCAATCTCAGGGTCTGGTGGGAGATCACTGCCAGCACTTGAAACAGAAATAAACACCTCCCAGCCCATTTCTCAGAGCAGGGGTAAAAGATAGTAGAGGTGGTATTCTCTCCTCTAGGTTCATATTCTGGTGCCCTGGACGTGGGTAAACTCTGATCTTCACTATCTGATTGAAACAGGGAATTGTGGGCAGGAAAAAAGAGAGAGACTGTCTCCATCTGGCCAGTATGAAAGATGTAGCCTTTCTGGCTAAACAGACTTTCAAAGAGTGGCCTCCACATTGGGCAATCTGGGCATGCCCAAGACAAGCCCTGTTACAGATTTCCCATGTGAAATTTGCTGTCCCCAGCAAATAGGCAGGGGTTCATTTTTTAAATCCAACTCTTAGTGGTTTAATGAAACTGGACTCAGAGGCTCAATCCTACAATCAAAGAGAATGCCATTGGTGGGAGCTGGGCCATTTGGAGGGAGCCTAGACACTCCCAACTCCCTTAAGGGTACTGGAGAACCTTGGGGAAAAATATAAAATACCTGTTCTTCAAGTAGTGGGGGCCAGGGGATCAATATCACATGTGGGGCCTTGTCTAGGAGAAAATGGGACCTTTTGCTTTTTCAGGGATCCCTCGAGAGATTCTCTGGTGGGAAATCTTGGTTCTAGACTGAAAGATTTTAGAGAAATTTGGTGACTTTTTTGTGGTCTGGAAATAGTCCATTTTTTTCCTGCCATGTGTTCGCTAATAAATCAGTTACAGTGGCATAATTTTGCAAACATTATTTGTTGATTATTTGATTAATTAAATGATACCTTTGTGTTACTAAATTCTGTGTACTTAATTCCAACAAATAAATTTTGTAAACTTTTCATTTGCTGATAGCTGAAGCATTTAAACACTAATACTTTCTATATTATTGAATCCTAAATATCGATATCCAAATACATTCTGTATAAATGAGTTCTGTATAAGTACCAATAAAATGGATAATAATAACTAACATTTCTAAGACGCCTACTATGCACCAGGCGCTGTGCTAAGTGTTTTACAATTACTATTTCAGCTGATCTTCACAACAACTCTAGGAGGTAGGTGCTACCATTATTCCCATCAGGAAATGAGGAAAACAGAGATTAAGTAACTGACCCAGGATCACATAGCTCATAAATGTCTGAGCAGGATTTGAACTCAGGTCTTCCTGACTCCAAGCCTGGTACTCTATCTACTAGCTACCTCTATTGTTACTAAGATTAATGTAAGAAATCTGGAATTGCTATATTGTTACTGAGTATCATTCTTTGCATTAATAGACCCAGACTGCTTGCCTCTTGAAAAATCAAAATGCCCAACTGACTTTTTAGGGTGCTGTGTCTTTGCCCCAGTCCTTGGGCAGCTGATATTCTTTGCTCTTTTTCTAACCAAGCCTACTTCTTGTCTTGATGGGTGAGTTTACATTTCCTTTGGGTTTACCCTGGTGGTAACAAGGATCCATAGGGAGAATTTAGCCTTTTGGGATAAAGGATACAGAAGAAGTTGCCTAAAGCACTATGGGACTTATCTATGCTAGATGGACCCCTGGATAATTGAAGGGTGCCCTGAGTTGAAAGGGACACTTTGGGTGCAGGCCACTAGGAATTCATTGAAAGAATTTTCACCTAGGACAGTTCTCTCGTCTAAGAAAGGGGAAAGGCCAAGGTGATTCCATGGCCTTAATCCCCGTTGGGAGAGCTCCCCAAAGTTAGGACAGCTTAGTATGGACCAGGTTTCTGTTGGAGGCAGAAGCCAGTTTTCGTTTCCTTTGCCCTTTCCTTTGCTTGTGGGCTGAGAAAGATCCTGTAAGGCTAAGGCTAAACAAGCAAAGATATTTGGTAAACTCTGTAAAATGTTACTTGTTTTGTTGAATCTGTAAAACTTTATACTGGGGGGCAGGTAGGTGGCACAGTGAGTAGAGCACCAGCCCTGGAGCCAGAAGGACCTGAGTTCAAATCCAGCCTCAGACACGTGACACACTTACTAGCTGTATGACCTTGGGCAAGTCAATTAAGCCCAATTGCCCTGCCTTCCTCTCTCCCAAAAAAAAAACCTTTATATTGGGGAATAATTATGATTTTCCCTGGTATATTGAGATTTTAAATGATGCTGAGACTGGCTATTTTGAGGCTCAAATGTGTGTCATTAGGAAGCAAGTAAAAAGCCATCACTTATGCCTTCCCAGAGGGCACAGGTTCTAAAATGAGGACAAGAACCTGAATCTGGGGTGAGCACTTACTTTTAAAAATGCACCCCTTTCTGTTTGACCAGGACAACAAATTTCAAAAAAATGGAGATGTGTAAAGGGGTCATTCGGAGAATTCCCAGATAACTTAACCTGGAGGCACTCTGTATCCCCTACCAGAGAGATGAGGGAAGTCCTCTATCCAGAATAGGCTTTGTCTTTATTAAAAATGGGGCAACTGGGAAGGTCACTCTCTTTCCTGCTGTGACTAAGAAGGTAAAGAAAACAGTCCCCCCATAGCATGGAAGTCATGAACCCGCCTGGTGAGAAAGAAGGACTTCCTCCCCTCCTCTTCTTCTTTCACCCTGGCTCTGAGAAATGGGCTTGGGGGTGTTTGTTTCTGTGCTACATCATTTGTCCTTTTTAGTTTCAGATGCAGGTCCCCACCAGAAGCACTGGACTCAGGAGTTTGAGCCACAGTGACCTTGGAGCCAGGATTCTAGGTGGCATGTTACAGCCAGCTGGCCCAGCAGGGAATCCCGGAGAAGCCAGGGTGTCTGGGACTCAAGACCTTCCCCCTCCCACTTTTGGACTTAAAACTCTGTAGGAACTGAGCTAAGCTATGAACCCAATCCCCTCCCCAGAGACTGAGGTGGTATGGGAAAGGGGAGTAAGTTTTAATACTTGTGATTATACATCTTGAAGAAAATATTCCTTTGTAAAAGTCAATCCAACTGTTAGCACCCAAATGGAACTGGGGGTTCAGAATACCCCCTACAATTAAAGGACCACCACTACTAGGGGGGAGAGCCATCCTGCATAGACTGTAAGCACCCATAATACCCCTTACGGGTAGCAAAGAACCCTAATGGAAGGGTGAGATGTAACATAGCTGGTCTTCAGGCAGCAAGGGCCAGGAAATCAATGTCACATGTAACTATCCACATGTGTACACATGTACAGTTTGCATATGCATGTATCTGTGTATGTGGGTACATGCATGTTTACCCAGAAGTCTTAGTACAGTTTTAAGTTTTAATAGGCTTTAAAGTACAATGCTACAAACTTACAAAAAACCCCAACATTCGAAAGGTTATTTAAATTGTTTAAACATTAGTGTTTCTTATTAAAATTCACCAAAAGCATCATCTTGTGCTATATATTGTTCTAGTCAGCTTTCAAATTTTATGAACACTTTCCCTTGCTGCTGCTGAAAGGACTGGAAGGACTGAATTTATAATCCTAGCTTTAAGATCACCCAAAGAATGAAGTTTTCATGCTTATGTGACAGTTTTAGCATGGCCACACACACACACACACGCATATGTACATACATAATATGCACACGCATGTACATACATAATGCATGCATGTGTGCACACATGCATGGACACACATACACAGGTGCATATGTATGTGTGTGCATACACACACATGCACATACATGCACACATATGCTTGCGCACACACACACACATAAAAAAATCAGACATTGATCAAGTGCCCAAGGTGCCCAAGCAAGATCACTCCATCTACTTCTCAATTGTCATCCACCCACCATCTTGTTACAATTAGAATTCAAATTTTATTATCAACATTAGTAAAAGGAAATGAGTATGAAAGAAATTCAAATAATTAATCCTTTATATGATTTTTTAAAGTTTGTAGTAGTTATACTTTCAAAGTATATGTGTGCGTATAATTTTGCAAACCTTAAAGTGTTATATGTATGTGTGTTATTACGTAGTGTCTGAAATCTCTCCAAGCTCTGGATTTACAATTTTAAAATTTATTAGATTATGGACTCCGGAGACTTGCTGTTCAGTTGTTTCAGTCATGTCCAACTCTCTGTGACCCCATTTGGGGTTTTCTTGGCCGAGATACTGGAGTGGTTTGCCATTTCCTTCTCCAGCTCATTTTACAGATGAGGAAATTGAGGCAAACAGGGTGAAGTGACTTGCCCAAGGTCACACAGCTAGTAAGTATCTGAAGCCAGACTTGAACTCATGAAGACCAGTTTTCCTGATTCCAAACCCAGTGCTGTAGTCACAGCACCACCTAGCTGCCTTTGGACTCAGGAGATACAGAGACAAAAATGGAACTTCCAATGGTATTAGGAATTTCCAAACCGTAAAGTAGAAATTGGACAAGAGGGTCTCTAGAGTGCCTGACAGCAAACTCTGTTGCTATGGTTTTATTGTCTTTTTTTCCTGTCAAAACTCTTATATCCACAGTGATTTGATAAAGAAAAGTTCAGATATCAACTACTTCTGCCGTAGTGAGAACTTCCTTCAATGTGTTATCACTCCAAGGATTCTTGCTTCTCTAAGAGAACTGTCTGCAATGGTCAATGCTTTAACTCAAAAGAATGAATACCTAATGGTGAAATTACAGGTACTATATGTTAGGTTCACTGAGGAGATGGAGAAAATCTAGAAATGATAACTTCATAGTGACTCAGCGCAGAGAGTGCGGCTTGCTGCCCAGCCTGTGAAGAGGGCCCTGGCATCTCTCCCAACACACCATTCTCCCCAGAAAGGCCTAGGAGGACAAGCAGAAACACTTGGCTTCAGAAGGGAACCTCTTACCCAGCACCTGATAAAACAAGGACTGAGCTTAATAAAAGCCCATCAGATGGGGCTTGTTTTCAGGAATTAACCACCCCCCTTTTGTCCCCAGTGGAGGGTGATGGAGACACGGAGACACCAGCAGAGTTAATGCATTGCTGGCCTGGGCCCAGTCTCAGGCAGCCTAAGATTCCACTGTAATCAGCTAAATTAGCCCATTGATAGGGCAGCTCATCAAATACCTTTCCCTCCTTCCTACTAAGGATGGATTGACCTTTTCAAGGAGCCTGGGGGAGGAGGGTGGGGTGCTGGTGGTGGAAGGAATAAATAACCCGTTGATCAATCAATGAATTCCTGAGCCCTTAGTAACTGCCAGGCCCTGAACTAGGCAAGGGGGAATGAAAACAGAAAGAGCAAGGTGGCCCCACCCTGAAGGATTTCCCTTCTATGGGGGAGACAGGCAGAAGAGTACTGCAATACCAATACCAAGGAAGGCATTTTTGAGGGGGACACTAATATGTGGGAGAAATCAGGGGAGGCTTCATATGGGAAGTGACATTGAAGCTGAGTGTCAGAGAAAACTGGGGATTCTGAGAGGCAAAGGAGAGGAGGAGAAAATCCATTCTGGGGCCTTCATTGTTATCATTAATAGTAGTCATAGTAGTTGTTGTCATAGGAGGAGGAGGAGAAGGAAGAGGAAGAGGATGAGGAAGAGGAGGAAGAAGAGGAGTAGAAGGAAGAGGAAGAGGAGGATGGGAAGAGGAGGAAGAAGAGGAGGAAGAGGAAAAAGAAGATGAGGAAGAGGAGGAAGAAGGGGATGAAGAAGAGGAGGAGGAGAATGACTACAAAACAATGATTCCCATTTCTATAGTGACCAAACGTTTTCAATAGCCTTTCCTCCCAGGAGCCTTGTTCAATAACACAATCTAGAAACTAGGGATACTGAGTGACCATTCTCAAAGATTAGACTTGTAGAGGGGATGTCATCTAGGGAGCCAGCCCAAGGTTCTCAGCTCACTTGATTGCTTTCTTTTCCCTCGTTACCACCTCCCCCATCCTTGATCTTATAATGTCCTGGCATTTCCAACTGGAAAATGTCTTAGAGATCATCTCAGCCAACTTCCTCATTTTAGAGGAGGAAAATGAGGTGAGGAGAGAAGATTCCACTTGCCCATGGTCTTGCCCAATGGCCCAAGATTCAACTTGGCCCATTTACAGCTAGTAAATATTAAAGTTAAGATCTGAGCCCAGGTTCCCTGTCACCAATCCAGCATGTTGTTTACTTTAGCATGACATGGAATTAAACCCAGGTCTTGAGACTCCGAATCCAGTTTCCTCTCCACTCTCCCATGACCCACATGTTCTTTATTTTCCTCATTCATGCTCTGGCTCATAGGGAAAGTCATCTGTGTCTTAGTATCCCCCAAAATTAGGAGACTGAGGATTCTTTTAAGACAAGAGACCATCTTCTATCCAATTCAATTCATCAAGCCCCTACTATACGGCCCTGTCTCTCTTCTACCTATGTATCCTTTTCTTCTCTCTCTCCAATAGACACATACATGTGTCCTGAGCACATGATACTTCATTTTGGTTACATGAAATACAAAAACAGAGGGACAAGGAAACTGAGGCATTCCTACTATTCACAACTTTAGCTATGGTAAAAGGATTCCATAAAGCACTGTCATCATCATCCACACCACCTCCATCTTCATCATCATCACCATCCTCCTCCTCATCTTCAGCTTCCTTATCATCACCACAGTCAATCAACAAGCATTTGTTAAGTGCCAACCACATGCCAGGTATTGTGTCTGACACTGGGGATACAATGGCAAAAGAAAAACCAGTCCCTGCCCTCGGAGAACTTGTCGTCTTGATACAAGGTAGAGATGATACTTTTGCAGGAAAGGCACCAACAACTGGGAAGTGCCAGGAAGGCCTCATGTCTCATTTGAGCCTGTGAGCTAGGTACTATAGATACCATTATCCCCATTTTCCATGAGGAAACTGAGACTCAGAGTGATGAATTGCCTGGTTGGGTCACAGAGGGAGTGCCAGAGGCTAGCTTTGGAGTACATCACTACTTTGGCTACTTTTGCCATCCGCGGCCCTCTTGTTAATCTGAGCTGTTACCTCTTGTCTCTTTGTATGACCTTGGCCAATTGAAACGACTTCTTTGTGCTGACAGGACAAGAGGAGGTACCCTCTGTCCACCCGGCTGCCACTCCCTATCACAGATGCTATGGGGATACGTGAGCTACAAAGCCCTGCCCTTTGAACTCTTGCTGAGAAAATGATGATAGGAATGTGGGGTGTTTCCACCCATCCCAGGAAATTATCACATAAGTGTCTGGAGCCTTTATCTCTGGAAACAGTCTGGGAGGTCCCAGCAAGCAGGGGTGAAGTTTGTCCCTCTCTTGCTGGCTTCCAAAACTGCTTTTCCTGATAGGAACAGTAATGCCTCATGTCAGATGCCTTTCGGGAGAAGATAAAGCCCTCTCCTCCACCTACCACTAGTAGCCAAGCTGTCCACAGCACCAGTAAGTGGAGAACTAGAGATCCTTTTAGCTGCTAAGAGACGCCTATTATCCAGGGATAAGAAGGTCTGTGTTCTGCCCTGATCAGATCTCATCGAGAGCACTGTGTTCAGTCTTGTCCTTAGGAAGGAAAAAGGAGAGTGTCCAAAGGTGTCTGGAGAAGGGCTTTGAAATCCATCAGAACATACAAGGATGTGTTAGAAGAACTCAGAGGAGGAAAGACACAATGAACAGCTTCGATCCAGTCCCTGACAAAGCTTGGGTGACTTTTGGCAAATCCTGAATTTCTCTGGGGTGCACCTTCTACATCTATGAAATAGGCTGACCTAGTTTCACCTCCAAAGGTGAAATGAGCCCTTGACTTATAAAGCTAAAAAGTGTTTAAAGCAAATCCTTTGCCAATCCCCGTTAATTCTAGATATCCTCAATTTCTCCTGTCTATATCTTGTTTGTACATAGCTGTTTATGTGTCATTCTGCCCTGTCATGCTACGAACTCCTTGAGAGCAGGGACTGTCTATTACTTTCTTCTTATCCCCAACACAGTGCCTGACACATAGTAGTTACTTAATAAATACTTATTGACTGACTGACAGTTTTATTCTGCTTGGCCCCAGTAGATAGAACTCAGAGCGATGGGAGAAAGTTTCTAAGAGGTAAATGAAGGCCAGCGATTCAAGTGGAATGGGCTGCCATGGGAGGGAGTGGTTTTCATGATATCAGCAGTCTTGAAGCCAGGTAAGTTATGAAGGAGACCCTCCGTGGGGGAATACAGATAAAAAAGCAAATAATCTCTGTTCTCACTGTGTTTATATTCTAATAGAGGAAAACTAGCCATATGAGGAGAATGGTGTCCAGGGAGGGGCACTCTGATCCATAAGGTTATTATAGGGGTGGTGCTTGGGGCAAGAGGGAAGGAGATTCACATGGCCTCTCCAGGAACAATGGCAGAAATGATGGCTCCAGAACTGGAGAGTAAGGGTGCGGAGGGTACAGCTATGCACAAGGCACTGTACTAGATTATTAGGGGTATGTAAAGACCAGTCAAACACCCTTCTTTCAGGAGGACATTCAAGGTTCCCCCAGTTGCTAGTGCCTTTCCCTGTAAGGCTACCTTCCATCTATTCTATAAGCATTTTCATATATATAATTTTACATATATTTTCATATATACACATGTATTATATGTGTGTGCATATATGTCTATATACATACGTATTGCGTGTGCATGTGTGTACACAAACGTGTGTACATTGCTATGCAGTACTACCGTTGGCCATGTGTGTGTATGCATGTATTATATTCATATGTGTGTGCATTTGCATGTATACACACCTACGCAGTACTACAGTTGCCCAGTTCCTATTACACTTATGAAAGTGCATGTTGCCTTCCACATTGGAACATAAACTCCCAGAGGGCAGGAGCTATTTTTGCCTTCCATTGTACCCCAGCATTTAGCACAGGGCCTGGTTCTTGAATGAGGGATTGATTGAAAAAGACCAAAATGAAGTCATTCCTGACCTCAAAAAGCTTCATTTCTGTTGAGGAGCAGAAGGAGGAGCTACTATGTATGATCAGATAAGAAAAGACAAAGTTACTCCAAAACTGCAAACACTCCAATGGATCTGTGATTTCATTGACTTACGGTTCCCTCCACCCTGCCTCTATACCTGCCTATGTGACTCGACTATATCTTCCTACTACATAGGGCCCACCCAACAAACTCCATGCCTTCCAGGCTTTCTCTTAGCATCCTAGAGGTACAAAATTATTTCAAGAGGGAGAGAGTGTTTCTATCTGGGGAGATCAGGAAAGACCCTGAGCTGTTAATGAAAGAAGGCAAGGATTCTACAAAGTGAATGTGAGGAAGGAGTATATTTCAGATACAGGAGACCATCTGGTCAAAAGCATGGAGGTGGGAGATAGGATACAATGTATGGATAAATTGATGTGGAGCTAGTAAGCCAGTTTGGATAAGATGGAGGATGTGGTAAGAAGAGTAATGTGTGAAATAAGACTGGAAAGGCAGGTGGGAACCACATCATAGAGGGATTTTATGAGGCAAATGTTGAAAAAGCAGAGAGCCAACTTCAGAGCAAGAAGACCTTGGGTCACATCCTGCCTCTGATACATATTGCATGTGTGACACTGTTCAAGTCATTTTATTATTCATTTTGAGGCAATTGAGGTTAAGTGACTTGCCCAGGGTCACATAACTCATAAGTGAACTCAGTTCCTCCTGACTCCAGGGCCAGAGCTCTAACCACTGTGCCATCTAGCTGCCCCTTGGTCAGGTCACTTAACTTCTCAGTGTTCTGGGCTTTAATCCTTTAAATTGCTTTATTAAAAGGAATTTCCTTACCAGGAGTTTTCTCTATCAGTGAAATCACAGATCAGTTCTTACCTCTGTCCCTTTTAATGTCAGGCTAAAGAGCTGGTGTTTGGGCCCAAAAGCAATGAAAAAGCCATGTTTTCCATCGTAACAGAAGTGGCTAGCACCCAAGTGTAGTGGGCATTCCACATGGAAGGAGAGAGGGCTGTCATCGAGTGTGGCACAAAGGGAGGCAGAATCACCATTTTGAGCCTCTTCTCCCCTCACCCTTCTCTGGGAAGCAGGAGGCTAGGGCCAGAGGCCACTCCACTCTCTTCAGAGGGAGGGAATACTGGCTAGAAGTATGTCTATCTGGTCCCATATATATTGCTCATCTAGAGGATATGGTCAGGTTCTATCTAACTTCTGATTCTTTGTCATTTCTGGGGTAAGGGATCTCAAGTCCCATATCCGAGACTTGACCCCTTTCCCACCTAATACCAGTTCCACCATGAACACAAATAGTGAATAGCAAAGAAACACATTTATCCAAATCATAGCAAAACAGAAATCAGAGGTGTACATAGGAGACTATATACCAGACAATACAGAATGAAAGTGCTCTCCCATGAGAGTGAGATAACTCAGCTCACCCAAGAGAAAGCATCCTGGATCTCACCCAAGGGGAGACTCCCTGAAGTTTCTAAAACAGCAAGCTAGAGATACAGGCATGATGGAGCCTCTGGCTCATTTTGTGTCTCCCCAAAGTCTTTTCCTTCAGCAACCTGAAGTAGAATTGGCCTCTTCCACCTTCTTTCTCGAAGCAGGAAGCCAATTCAACACTTGAAGAAAGCAAAGAAAGGACTAGACTTTGGAGAGTCCCAAAGGAGGACTCTTATCTGAATAGTCCCCTGAGGGGATTGACCCTGAAAAGCCCCCAACGAGACTGACCCTGAAGAGTCCAGAATGGAAACTCAAAAGGGAACTTTGATTGGAGAGTCCCCAAAGGGACGGGCTGAGAACTGAAGATCTAGCTTCTCCCCAACCCTATCCTGCCCCTCATGCAGGGCAGGACATTCATCTCCACCAATAGGGAGTGAGTCCCACACCAACGGGCCTCAGGATAGAGGTTACAAGTCCAGTATATAGGGGCTAGGTGCTAAACTGCTGTCCGTGCTCTGACCCGGGGGTGCCTGTCCTTGAAAAATCAATATGGGTATTGTAGAATACCTTTGAGTATTGCGTAGTCCAGGGGTGGGGCGCCTGCAGCCTCAAGGCCACATGTGGTCCTCTAGGTGCTCAAAGAGCACCCCTGGGCTGTAGTTGAAAGCACATGAAATTTGGAATCCAAAGACAGACTCTCAAAGTTGGGAGGGACCTCACAGATCACCCAGTTCAACTTGAACCTGGAAAAGGACCTTCCCTAAAACATCCCTGTCTCCCTCATCAGAATATAAGCTCCTTGAGGGTGGGGATCAGCTTGCTCTTGTATTTGTGTCCTCAACACTTAACCCAGTGCTTGGCACATACATGGTAGATATTTAAGAAATGGGGATGGGGTGCCACAGTAGGGGGGTAGTTGTTTTCATTCGTTCAAATGGTCATCTACCCTTTGCTTGAACACCTCGTTATCTCTGAAGGCATTCTGGTGCACTCGGGAACTGCCCAAATTGTTAGAAGGTTTTTCTTGACATCAAACCCAAATCCCCCTCTTTGCCTCTTTACATATTGCACCCTTTGTTTCTGGTTTTACCCTATTGGGCTAAGCTGAAAGCATCAAATCCCTCTTTCTTCAAATACGGTAAGCCAACTCTCTCCTATCCCCTCATGGAGACTTTTAAGTCTGAGCTCACTGACCTTGGTCAAAATCCTTCATTTCTCAGAGCCCCTTTAAATTGCCCATGTTGCTCAAACTCATCCTTTAAATTGCTTTGCTGGAAAGGCAGGAAAATGAAGAGTCAATTCAAGAAACATTTCTTGATCACCTACTATGTGGCAGGTACTAACAACACAAAGAGAAAAATCAAACAGTCTTTACCATCAGACTTGGCATTCACTTGGCAGATACAACACATAAACAGAGAAGTAAATACTGAGTATGTCCAAAGAAATAGAAGAGGGCAAAGAAACGCAAGAGGAAGAAAGTATTAACTGAGGGGATCCGGAAAGTCTTGTAGAAGAGGAGGCACCCAATTCATACTGTGAAGGAGGCCAGGATCTAAGGGGTATGGGTTCAAGAGAACATTCCAGACATGGCAGGCCACTCTCTGGATATACAAGGTCCAGAGAGCTGTAATGCCCTGTCAGGGGAGCAGCCAGCAGGCTAGTCTAACTGGAATAGAGATTGGGAGAAGGGTGATAACATGAAATGAATGGGAAAGTAGTTATAGGTTAAGTCCACAAGTTCTGCTACTTTATCATCTCCTGTGGGACAGCTTCCTAAAAAAAATGGCCACCTGGAGGCCCAGCAATTGGTACTGGTAACATTATTAGTACAGTTCCTAATATTATTTCCATAAGGAACAGAAATCCAATGAAGGCTTTTAAGTAAATATCTGGTAAGGGAACAATCAAGCTAAGAGACCAGGGCAAGGGCCGCCCTGGAAAAAGGAAAGGTCTGGGGACAATCGATTTCACTGCACGTATAGGTTTGTGAAATGAAATTCATTTTCTGTACCAAATGAAAATCCTTCTTATAAATCACTGTAGCTCTCAGAGATTAATAAAGGAAATAGGCTTGATTAAGAATTCAGGCTATTGGTTGCCCTGCAGATTTATAGACTCAAAAGTCCTGTTGTGGGGGATTTGCCTCCGTCGCACCTGTTCCCTCAGTCAGTTGCAGCATTGGAGTGAATTGTGGGATTAACCCTATAGATGCTGGTTGAAGCTCCCAGAGCCATGAGACAGATGAACTCTGGCAGCTACAGAGAGTGGGGTTTGAGGAAAGACCCTTCTTCATGCTTGCTGACCTCTTTGCCTGAAGCCATCAAAAGTCTGGGACCTTGTAACATTCTTTAGGGTTTTCCCAGATTCTAGCCAGGTGGGGAATTCTATGCTTTCTGCATTTAGCAGTTTAAAATCAGACACAACAGAGAGAGAGAGAGAGAGAGAGAGAGAGAGAGAGAGAGAGAGAGAGAGAAACAGAGACAGAGAGACAAAGAGAAAGACAGAGGGAGACAAAGACAAAGCTACAAAGTCAGGCAGACAGAAATAGAAACAGAGACAGACAGGCAGGCAGGCAGCGCCAGAGAGGAGAGACAGACAGACAGAGACAGAGAGAGACAGGAACAGAAACAGAGAGAGATGAAGACACAGAGAGACAGAAGCAAAGATACAAAGTCAGGGAGACAGAAATAGAAACAGAGACGGACAAGCAGGCAGGCAGCACCAGAGAGGAGAGATAGACAGGCAGACAGAGACAGACAGACAGACAGACAGAGACAGAAACAGAGAAACAGAGAAACAGAGACAGGGATAGAAAGAGACAGAGACAGAGACAGAGAGAGCTCATAAAAATGACAGGGATCCTAAAATTCCCTCCCCATTAGTTGCCTGCTGCATATCACTGACCTGACCTTTGAGAGGTCTTGCAATGAGCATGGAACTTTCCAGCATTAAAGAGTATTTTTGGACTTTCTTGTCTGTCCAAAACTGTATCTGTCTTAGAAGTTAGAGGGCATAGAAAACACTGCAGCTTAGGACAGCAGGAGTTGGGCTGTAGAATCAGAGGACCTGGCTCAGTTACGTCTGCACTTACTACCTGGGCTGGCTACTTCACTTCTTTGGCCCTCAGCCTCCTCATCTTTAACATGGGGATGAAAATAACACCTATCTGAGTGGTTGTGAGATTCAAATGAAATAATGTCTAACGGTCTCTGTAAACTTTAAAGAGCTAGGGAAATGCCCAGTATTTTCATCTTTAAAATAAGGAAATCGGGGGCAGCTAGGCGGCATAGTAGATAGAGCACTGGCCCTGGAGTCAGGAGGACCTGATTTCAAATCTAGCCTCAGATACTTGATACCTCTTAGCTGTGTGACCTTGGGCAAGTCACTTAATCTCAATTGCCTTGCAAAAATAAATAAAAGAAGGAGTTTGGATTAGAGGACCTCTAAATTTCCTTCCAGTTTTCATGGTATCAAAACCTGCTGAATCTAGGCCAACTATGTTATGCCAAGGTATTATGATATGGAAGCATCTGAAGTCTTGGGAGTTATACTTTCATCATATCATAGGATTTGTAGCTAAAATAGACCTCAGAGATCACCTAGTCTAGACCAACTTGCTCACTTCTTAGATAAGACTGCCAAGGTCCAGAGAAAGGAAATGACTTGTCCAAAGTCATGCCAATACCTAGAATTAAAGCCAAATCTCATACAAGACCTCTCTCTCTCTCCAGATTCAGTGCAATTTCCACTAACAAGTTGTGGTTTCTTTTTTCTTTATTTTATTCTTGTTTTTGGACTGAACCTGTGATTTCACTTCTGTGGGGAATTCCTAGGGAGGAGATTCTTTCCTTCAATGAGGATCATTGCCCTCTCTCCAATTCTTAGAAGGTTACTGGGGGCACTGAGTAAAAAACCAACTTGCCTGGAGTCATAAACCCAGTATGTGTCAGAGGCAGGTCTAGAACCCGGGTATTTCTGGCTTTCAGGCCAGCTCACTATCCACTGGCACTGCCTCTAAGGCCATGTTATTAGAAGGAGTTTGCTGCGCTATGTTATTTAACAGCAATTGAAAAGTTAGCAGCTATGCTGAAATAATTGAGAACTACAACTGCAGAGAAGCATGGGAAGAATTATATGAACTGATGAGAAGGAAAGCGAGCAGGACAAAGAAAACAATACACACAGTGGCACACATGGAAGGACCAATTGCAAAGCAAGCAAAAGCAAATTCTGAGGAATTATAATAGCCATACTTAGCCCCAAAGAAGAAAGATGAAAATGCCGGAAAGACTCATATGAACCGATGCTGAGTAAAGTGAGCAGAACCAGCAAAACATTGTACACAGTAACAGCCACATTGTGTGAGGACTGATTTTGATAGACTTAGCGCTTCTCAGCAACGCAAGGACCTAAAACTTTTCCAAAGGACTCATGTTGAAAAATGCCATCTACATCCAGGAAAAGAACTATGGAGTCAAAATGCAGAGCAAAGCAGATTATTTTCTCTTTTGTCTTGTTTCGTTTTGTTTTTCATGGTTTCTCCTATTCATTATAATTCTTCTATGCAATATGACTAATGTGAAAATGTGTTTAATAGGAATGTATGTGTAGAGCCCATATCAGATTGCATGCCATTACGGGGAAGGAGGGGGAGAAAATTTAAAGCTTATGGAAGTGAATGTTGAAAACCGAAAATAAATAAATTATAAATTGGGGGAAATTTTTTAATTCTTTAAAAAAAGAAAGATGAAAATACACTTAACTATTTCTTTGCAGTGGTGAGGTCTATGAATATGGAATACCTTGGATGATACCAGGCTTTAAAAAAAAGTTTCTTGGTTTTGCTGAACTATTTTCCCTGCTTCTTTTTTATCCTTTAAAAAAGGGAAAAGTTTAGCAAAAAATTGGTTAAAAGTTTGTTTGATTCCTAGACTTTGGAATGTGACAATTTAATAACAACTTACATTTACACAGTTCCTTTGATTTACAAAATACTTCCACAGGCATTATCTCATCTGTGAGGTATGTAATTTGAGTGTTGTTTACAGATGGGCAAACTGAGGCTGAAGGAGGCCACAGAATACAAGCAAGGACAATAGACCCAGCCCTCTAAGCAACTTACATTTTAATAAGGGAAGATACCACATATAGGAGAGTGGTGGCCATGTTTTAGTGTTGGGTTTGGAAAGTTGCAGGGATAGTAAGTGGAGTCATGGCAGAACAGATGGAAGACAAAGTGAGATGGGGCGTTGAGAATCCCATCATCCTTTGCCACGGCCAGGTCACATTTGGAGGGTCATATTTGGGCACCACATGCTAAGACAGGCATTGTTAAGCCCGTGATTATCCAAGGAAGGACAAGTAGGATGGCAAATGTCCTTGGAACCATGTCATAGAACATGGGTCAAAGGAAGCAAGGATACTTTTATAATGGAGAGAATCAAGGGGACCCTCCTTCTCCTCCTATCTACTTTGTCTCCCCTTTCACAGTCTACTAAATTGGCAACTTTTTTGGGCTTAGGAGCCAATTTTCTTTGACACAGCACCCTGCCCCTGCTGCCCTCAAGGGGACTGAGATATTGCTGGGTCATCCCAAAATCCTTCAGTGCTGAATATGTGTGTCCCTGGAAGTGGCCAGAATAGAAGTGGCCAGCTCTACACAGGCTCCATGGGCTGTGCTCTAGCCAAGACAGATAGTGTATGTGTGGGTGGGGACAAGGGAGGGGAAAGGGTAGAACTTCCCTGGTTACTCCCATTATATTTCCCTTGGCAAAGAGAAGACGTAGGATGACATAAGAACTGTCTTCAAGAATTTAAAAGACCCACTGTATGAGAGATTCGGTTTGTTTTTCTTGTGCCTAGAACTGATAGGTGAAGGTTACAAAGTAAGAAAAAAGCACAGCTATCCAAAAGATGGTTGGGAGTTAGCGAAGTCTTGGAGGCCTTTAAGCCAAAGCTGGATGGCCACTTCTCCTACAAATCCTTTTATTAAGGGTTTTTGTTCTGTGAAGTTTGGATTCAGTCAAAGGGCCACACTTGAGGCCCTGGAGGGGTGTTTTGGTTTGGGAAGTCACTGGGATGGTGATGGGTCATAAGGCAATTAACATGTCCTTTCTAGAAATGTCACTGAGAATTTGGTTACCATTCTCTGAGCTAGAGGTGGAAAGTTGTGGGGGGAGGGGGGGGAGAGGAGGGAGGAAGGTGAAGGTGCATGTGCCAAACAATTTCCAAATAATATAGCCTTTCTCACACTCACCTTGCACTATGCTTTATTTCCACAATACTCATTATATTGCTTCATTATTACCTCCACAAAGTCCTTTTCCAATCCCTCATTGTGGCATGGGGGTGACCCTGGGTTCTCAATGACTATGGTTGTGAAATACAAGCTCTGGTATGTTCTACCACTCTGGAAAGGCTTTGAGGCCCAGGTGAGCTGACAAATATTTAATAACCAGCTCTCTGGGGGGAAAAATGTCCCCATGACACATTTTAATCTATATTTTTTACCTTATTATTATTTGTCCCATTACTTTCTTAAGTTTAGACAATCGATAAAACAAATCAAGCTCTGATTTATAATGTTTGCCAATTTCTGATGTGTGAATGGTCACACAGAAAATTTAACAATCAGCTCTCCAGAGCTGGTTGGAACTGTCTCCAGGATAGCCCTGCCTTGAGTATAGTTGTATCATCATGTGATTGGAAATACAGTTGGAAGGAACCTCAAAGGTCATCTAGTCTGTCCTCCTTTCCATCTTTCCTCATTTTACAAATGAGGAAACTGAGGCCCCCAGAGGTTAAGTGACTGGTCCAAGTTTACACAGGCAGTAAGTGTAAGGTTCTTTAACTCCAAGTTCAGTGCTCTTTCCACTCTGGACCATCTTCATGCCGAGGACCGGGCTAGTTAATTACGGTGAGGACCACGCCGAGGACTTGGTCGTGGCAATTCATGAAACAAAGAAAAATACAAAAATGGCCCTTGGTCCTGCACGGCCCCCTTTGACTTCTGGAATGGTGGTGGCAGAAGGGATGGAGAAAGGGGCAGAGGATCACAGTTTTTAGATCACATACAATGTTACCTCAGCTTCACTATAGTCTAAATGCAAAATTGCTGTCCAAACCAAGGAGGAGACCTGTTACTGGAGGGATAAATAAGTCTCCCAGCACTTTGGGCAAACCCCCTGTGGGATATTTACATGAGTATTCTCCATGTGACCTTAGGTAAGTCACTTGACTTCCTTGAGACTCAGTTTCTTCATCTGTAAAATTGAAGTGTGGGACTAGATAGCCATTAAGGTCTCTTTTAGCTCTGGATGATTAAGATGAAGATGAGGAGGAGGAGGAGGAGGAACATGATGATGAAGATGAGGAGGAGGAAGATGAAAATTATGATGATGAAGATGATGATGATGACAATGATAATAGTAGAAATAATAACTAGTATTTAAATAATACCATAAGGTCTGCAAAGTGCCTACAAACACCTCATTTTATCCCTCCAACAACCATAAGAGGTAAGTCCTACTTTTATCTGCATATGACAGATACAGGAAATGAGGCAGGCATGCGTGGAATACACTCCCTCCTAAAGAACCTCTAACTTGGTTTTTGTTTGTTTGTTCTTTATTTAGTATTTAATTTCACAGTTACATGTAAACAAGAATTTTTAACATTTGTTTTCAAAATTTTGGGGTGCAAATTTTCTCCCTTCCTCCCTCCCCACCGCTTTTGTTGAGAAGGCAAGCAATTCTATATAGTTTATATATGTGTAGTCATACAAAATACATCCATAATAGTCATGTTGTGAAAGAAAACATAAAAAAACTCAAAGAAAATAAAGCGAAAAAAAAGTTCCTTCAATCTGTATTCAGACACCATCAGTTCTTTCCCTGGGGATGAATAGCATTTTTCATCCTAAGACCTTCGGAGTTGTCATGGATTGCTGTATTGCTGAGAATAGCTAAGTCATTCACAACTGATTATCCTACAGTATTGCTGTTACTTTGTACCCATTACATTTCACTTTCCATCAGTTCAAGTCTTTTCAGGCTTTTCTGAGAGCATCCCGCTCATCATTTCTTACAGTACAATAGCATTCCATCACAATTACACACCACAACTTGTTCAGCCATTCCCCAATTGATGCACATGGCCTCAATTTCCAATTCAGAACCTCTAACTTGTGGGGCAACTAGGTGGTACAATGGATAGAGCGCTGGCCCTGGAATCAGAAGAACCTGAGTTCAAATCCAGCATCAGACCCTGGGTGACCCTGGGCAAGTCACTTAACCCCGTTTGCCTCCAAAAGAAAGGAAGAACCTCTAGCTTCCTTTATGTACCATCTCCTACCCAAAGCTTTCCTGATCCCACCGGTGGATGGTGCTCTTTCTCTCCTCAGTCAGTCAACTAGCATTTATCAAGCACCTACTACAGACGCTGTGCTAAGTGCTGGGGATATAAAAAAAAGGCCAAACACTGCCTGCCCTCCTCCTCCCCCCAAAAAAGTTTATTTATGGGAATCTGACCAATTATAGCAGTCTTAGGACCCCTTTATACTCTAAAATTATTGAGGATCTCCCCAAAGAGCTTTTTTAAAAGTGAGTTATATCTATTGGTATTTACTGTATTACAAGTTAAAACATCTTAGTATTATTGTGAAAATAGTTTTAACCTCAAAAACCCTTTGAAAGTGTCTCAGGGACCCTGAAACCATATTTTTGAGAACCTCTGGTTTACGGAGAGGTAGCTTGGGGGATTAGCTAGAACACTTGACTTGAACAAAGAAAGAAAAAGATTTCAAGCCCACCTCACCTATCAACTACCTGTTAATGTCTCTGAGCAAGTCACTTAACCTTGAAGAGTCTCAATGTTCAGATCTGCAGTATGGGGATAATACTAGCAACTACTTCTCAGGGTTGTTGTGGGAATTGAACAAGATTATTTCTGTAAGGCACTTGGCCAGTTCTGAAATCAGTGCACGAATGTGAGGTCAAAGGAATCCATGATCTCCATCAAGAGGTTCCCTCCACAGATGCAGATCACAACCCTTGGACCACTTTCCATCCTGGGGGACTGTTACTCGTGTCCTTTTTCACATTTGCCACATCGACTCCACCCCTCCGCCCCATGTTATGGCCCTTGATTCCATTGTCCTGGTCATTGAGAAGCGGCTCAAGGGTCAAGATGGCAGATGTGGCTATTGGTCCCCATCACTACTGCTATTTCTATCACTGTCACTATGGCTGTTATCACACAGTTACTGTTACTATAATTAATACTGTTGTTATCATCGTTCCTGTTACCCCTACTGAAGGTGGTGATGACAATTATCATCATATGTTACACGTTCCCATTAGAGTGTGGGCAGAGACTGTTCCTGTGTCTACCTTTGCACCCCCAGGACTTTGCCATGTAGTAGGGCCTTAAAATGTTTGCTGAGTAGAATCAAATTATATTGTATTTCTTGTGTTCTGCTATCGACCCATTCTCCAAAGGTCCCAGGACAAAACCAGCATGCCTACCTAAGAGGCATGAGCCCCTTTTGGAAAAATCTGGCTTTTCAGGCCCAAGAAACAGCCTTTGGGACTTGACCTAATCTCCTGACTCAGGGTTGGCTCACTGGCTGTGCCCCACGCCTGCAATTCTCTCTCCTTGTCTCTGCCTTCTGTTTTCCCCGGCTTCCTTCAAAGCCATCTTTGCCAGGCAGCCTCTCCTTATCAGCCTTAATGGCTGTGCCTTCCTTCTCAGACACCCCAATTCATCCTGCAAGTAGCTTGTTTGTACAGAGTTCTTTGCATGTTGTCCCCCCACTCCCCGCCATCAGACTGTGAACTCCTTGAGAACAAAGACTGTCATTTTTTACTTCTTTGTAGCCCTAGTGCTTAGCATGGTACCTGGCACACAGTAGTCACCTAATAAATGCTTATTGACTGACTGACACCTTCCTGGCCTCTCAGAGAGTTCCTGAGTTTCTGATCTTAATTTTGTACTCTACCCTTGCAGTCATCAGTGACAAATAAGGTTGGATTTCCTGGAAGAAAAGAAGGATGCTAATGGCTGGGTCCTTTCCCCACCCCCACCCCCAAACAAAGGAGTATAATAACCTCCTGTAATAGGACAGTGAAGGGGGGGTTAATTACAGGCATTCATTATGTTGCCTGAGCATCTTGGGGCCAAGCCCTTCTGTTCTGGTTTCAAGGTTTGTCTCTAAGGAATCAAGCCTGTGGCGGACACTTCCCAATAAGTTTTATAATTTTGGAGGGGGGAGCCAGAAGGGGGTCCTGGGATTTGATTAAACACAGCTGGTCCAGATCAAGGCAGAGGGAGGTCATTTGTTGCAAAAATTAGGGCTGTCTTTCATAGAAACCCCTAAGTAGGGGGTGGAGGCTGAGGGGGAGTGCAGGGTCACTTGAAATGGTTTCAACATCTAAGGGTCAAATTAGAAGGTAAAGCAAAATGTATAATCTATAATTCAAGAGGCAAGCAAAAGTGAGACAGCCATGTTTGGGGGAAATCATATACAAGACGTGATCTATAGCCTGAGGTTTCACCGGAAAACAGACATAGAAGACTGGCTCTTAGCAGAGGAAATGCCCTGAATCATTTTACATTTCACAAAAGAAAAATAAGAATTTTCAGCAACGTCCACTGATAATAACAACCTCCATTTCTGCAAGGGCAGTGTTGTCTGCCCTGGAAATGGATCTCCATTTGGGTCTTTCAGAAGGCCATGAGCAGCTATGTAAAACAGAAGGTCCATGAGGTCACCTACACCTGGCGTTAATGCACACCCCCCCACACACACCCCCAACAACTTATGAAGAAGGCTGAACCCAGAGGCAAGGGAACTGGGTTTGAGTCCGGCCTCTGCTACCCATTAGCTGTGTGTCCTAGGGAAAGTTACTTTCTGTGTTAATGAAATGAGAAGATCATGGATTTTATCATTGGAAGGTATCACAGAGGTTATCTAGTCCAGTTCCACTATTTTACAGAGGAGAAGATTGGCCCAAAGAAGCCTCAGTCTCTCCATCTATAAAATGGGGGAGGTGGGAGACCAGAAAATATTTAAAGGACTTTCCAGCTCTGACATTCCCTATTCTAAGGCCCCTTCCAGCTCTTATACTCCCTGTTCTTCTTTTGCTAAATATATTTTCTTTTAAAAATTTTTTCCAACTTTTTAACATTTTTATTTAAAGTTTGAGTTTCAAATTCCATCCCTCCCTCCCTTTCCCCTTCCCTGAGACGGTAAGCAATCAGATGTAGATTATACATGTGCAATTATGTAAAACATTTCCATATTAGTCATTTAGTACAAGATGACTCAAATAAAGGGGGGATGAAAGAAAGTGAAAAATAGCATGCTTCAGTCCGTATTCAATCAATACCAGTTCTTTCTCTGGAGGCAGATATTATGTTTCATCATTAGTCCTCTGGAATTGTCTTGGAACATTGTATTGCTGAAAATAGCTAAGTGGTTCACATTTGATCATCTTATAGTATTGCTGTCACCGTGTACAGTGTTTTTCTGGTTCTGCTCACTTCACTTTGCATCAGTTCATGTAAGTCTTTACAGGTTTTTCTGAAATCATCCTGCTTGTCATTACTTGTAGCACAATAATATTCCATCACAATCATATACCATAGCTTGTTTAGCCATTCCCCAATTGATGGGCATCCCTTTAATTTCCAATTTTTAGCCACCACAAAAAGAGCTGCTGTAAATATTTTTGTACAAATGGGTCTTCTCTTTTTTGGATGTCTTTGGGATATAGACCCAGCAGTAGTATTGCTGGATAAAAGCACAGTGTTATAGCCCTTTGGGCAGAGTTCCAAATTGCTCTCCAGAATGGTTGGATCAGTTCACAACCCCACCAACAGTACATTAGTGTCCCAATTTTCCCACATCCCCTCCAACATCCAACATTTTCCTTCTTTGTCATATTAGTCAATCTAATAGGTGTGAGGTGGTACCTCAGAGTTGTTTTAATTTGCTTTTCTCTGATCAGTTGACACTCCCCATCCTAAGGCCTCTCCCACCTCTGACATTCCCTGTTCTATCTGCTGTATCAGACAGTTTCTCTTGTTAAATTTATAAGAGATTAAAGAGGAAAGCAGGAGAGAAGAATTTGTTCAGTTATGTTAGGCCTTTAGGAACTTTCTTATTCCCTTTCCTCTTTTTGTGTTTCGCTGACATCTTTATCATCATCTTGTTCTCACTTTTTCCATTGGGGTTCAGATAGGAATAGTTCTAGGATGGCTTGCTCTCCTATTAAATTTATTTTATGTTTCATGTTTGGCAGACTTTCCCTTAGGTAGATAAAATACCTGGGCTCTTTATAATCGATTAACTGTGTTCAGAATGTTAGCACATCCTCAGTCGACTCAGGAAAAAAGTATCTCCAAGACAACTCTAACAGCAGACAGGAGGATAGGAAGGATATGTGCTGCATGTTTCCCCCACTCTCCCCTTGTAATTTTATTTTCTTCTGGTCACCCTTTATATTTGGAATGCTTTTCATCCCATGTAGCTTAGAGATTATGAATACTTGGTATGGCCAACCTCTTTTAAAATGCTCTCAAATTTTGGCACCCAGGCTGTCAGGTTTTCATTCCCCTCCTAGCTTTGCCTTTGACTTCTGGAATTCAAAACCATACCTCCAAGCCCAGTACCTTCATCCCCCCATGTGCTTTTTAGTTCTATTTTGTGCATTGTCTTCCTGGAGTAGAATGTGAGCTCCTTGAGGGCAGGGACTGTCCTTCTTTTCCCTGTGTTTGTATCCTAAGCACTTAGCATAGTGCCTGGCACATAGTAAACACTTAATAAATGCTTGTTTCCTTCCTTCCTTCTTTCCTCCCTCTTCCTTCCTTCCTTTCTCATCCTTCCTTCCTTCTTTCCTCCCTTCCTCCATCTTCCTTCCTTCATTCCTTACTCCATCCTTCCTTTCCTCTCTTCTTCCCTCTTCCTTCTTTCCTTTCTTCTTTCCTTCCTTTCTCCATCTTTCCTTTTTTCCTTCCCTCTTTCCTCTCTTCCTTCTTTCCTTCCCTTCTTTTTCCTTTCCTTCTTTTCTTTTTGGATTTCTATGGCAATGGAGGGGAAGGTTCCTACTCCCTGGTGGAGAGAGGGAAAGATGAGGGAAGGCTTCATGTAGAAGGTCTATTTGTATGAGTCAAAGTCTTCTACAGAGAGGGAAAGATGAAGAGGAACTTGGAAGAGAAAGGAAGATATTTGCTAACTATGTTTGGAATGGTCACCATGGTGCCTGAGATAGACAGTCAATCAGTAGGAAGAAGGGGATTGCTGTGTAACAATGAGACTGGAGGAGATTAGATAACAGAGGTTTATGGTGAGCCCAACAGGCATGCTTGTGAGGGAGTTTTCCAAGGAGTGTCCAGCAGTCTGAGTTGGAATGGAGAAGGAAAACAGTCAGGGCTAAGCCAGGATTGGGGTTTAGCGAGGTATGGCTGGTGACAGGAAGAAGAAGCAAGAGATTCTAGGGTAGTCCAAAGAGTGTAACTGAGCTGGCCAACCATAGGGAAGGAAGTGAGGAGGCCACAGCAGCTATTGGATGGACTGGAAGAACAGAGAGGGATGGAGGCACCGAATGTTTCAGTGAAGCTAAAAAATATGGGTTTAGAAATAATAATGGAGGGAGAGATGGAAGGATGGGAGACTATACGAGAGACAGAGAGAGACAGAGGAAGAGAGAGACAGACAGAGAAAGACAGACAGACAGAGAGAGAGAGAAGGAGAGGGAGAGGGAGAGAGTGAGGGAGGGAGAGAGAGAGAGAAGGAGAGGGAGAGAGAGAGAGTGAGGGAGGGAGAGAGAGGGAGAGAAGGGGAACAGAGGGAGAGGGAGAAACAGAGACAGAGAGAGAAAGAAAGCAAGTGATATAAATGATATAAAGAGAGAGAGAAAGGTAGAGAGGGGGAGTGAGGGGAGGGATGGATTGTGGAGGTAGAACAGTTACAGAAGAAGTTAATTCAATCAGTCAACAAGCATTTATTAATGTGCCTATGTGCCTACCATGTGCCAAGCATTATGCTAATCTCTGGGCACACAAAGAAAGGCAAAAAACAAAATAAACCAGTTAGTGTCCTCCAGGAACTCACATCCTAGGCAGAGAGACAATATAGAAATACTAAGTACACACAAGATATAGTCAAGATATAGGAAATGAATTTTAGAAGAGAAGGCACCAACAGCTGTGGGAATGGGCCAGGCCTTCTGCAAAGATGGGACTTGACCATCTTTTAGTGTAGCTGCAGTGGAACAAACATGAGGCTTTCTCATCTGTAAGATGATTCCCTTGCTCCCTCCTCCTTCCTCCATAAAAATTCTTCCTTCTATACTCTTTGTTTGATCTCATCACTTCTTTCTAGAACCATAGGGCTTTCAATATGAAAGAACTTAGAGTAAGGAAACAGCATGTTGAGATAGAAAGAGAACTGGCTTTGGAGTCCTAAGCCCTGGGTTTGAATCCTACTTCTCTTCTATGCTATTTGTACAACTTAGAGAATCCCAAACTTAGAGGTGGAATGGATCAAAGAGGCCAACTCCCTTCACTCTACAGATAAGGAAGCTAAGAGTGAAAAACTGAATCATTTCAAATGAATACAAGTCAACTCCCTTTGTGTTTCAATTATTAACATTTGGCAAAATGCAACTTCCTGCTTTTAAGGGGGGGCAGGGTGGGGGCGGAAGCTTTAAAATTCAGGGGGAAAAGTTTGGGGGGCATCCAATAGCCCTTTAAAAAAAACAGCAATATTTTGATGAGTTAATTGTAAATGAATCAGAAACACATGGATTAATTAAGTTCTCTTGATGCCCACATGGGTTTAATCATTATCAGGGAGGGGGAGGGAAGAGGGTGAAGCCCCTCATTGAGTTTTAGCAAATCTAAAATTGCTTGAAAAATAATTCAAGACATTCTGCAAACCCCCAAACGTGGCCACATTTCCTGATGCTGCTTGTGGAGAGACACGCATGATGGTTCTCAGCACGGTCTGAAGGCTCACGAATACCAAGCTGTCTCAACCACAGATTGGTTGGCAAAAAAGTTGGGATTTATATGAACTTTCAAGATTTATATATCCCCATTATGACAAATTCCTTCCCAACAGAACAGTGCCCATATGCAACTTTATAAATATCTTCCCTTGTTAGAAACCTCTTTTTATTCACAAATCTCCTTTTTCTTCATCACCCTCCCCCTTTACCGATAATTCCCTATAGAGTCTCAGGCCAATGAGTGGGGAGGGAATTCACTTTACCATGACTGAAACGCATTTCACTTTGGAGGGAGTTAAAAATTACTTGGGTTTTCATAGTTTTCAGGTCAAGGTAAGGTTACAGCAAAGCATTTATAAGTTGGCTAGAGTTGGTGGGTGGGGGGTGGAGGAAGGAATGAATTCTATAAATGCTTATTGGTTTCATAAAAAAGAAAAACTCAGTTGTGTTTGTGCCGAACAGATGCAAGCACCCCATCCATCAGGGTAGGCTGTTTCCTTGAGGAAACGTCACTGGGATTCTACCTTCCTCTACTCCTCTGACATCATCAGTGTGGGACGTCTGGTTAGAATAAGTAACGTCTTCCACATGTCACCCTCTGTGTGTGCCACCCCCAAATAAATTTAAACTTGGTCTCAGGCTCCAGAGTGTCCTAAATCATGAGCTGTCACAGGCAGCAGAAAATGAAGGGTAGAAATCGAGGGGAGGAAGAGTTCTGGTTTTCCAGTTCATGACTCCATCAATCCAGAGACATCTCAGCCTGTGTCTGCTGGAGATCAGGAAATAAATAATAAAATTAATTTAGCATGAGATTCATGAATTGGCATATAACTACGACTTGATACAACAGGAGATCTTGGAGTTCTACGTGTGGCCAAGCACAGGTGTTTTGTGGTTGCGTGAAGAATGCATAGCTTCACAGTTGTGGAAGAAAGGGAGTAAGCCTCAAGCAGAGCATTCTATTCTGGAGCTGATCCTCACTGAGAGAGAGGAACTAGTTGCTGGCATGGGAATGATGGGAATTTGGGGCAAGGAGGAAATGAGTGCTTCATTGTGGTATTTTCGATAGAGGAGAGGAAACTTGGGCATGGTCTCGTATATCCCTGAGAGTCTGGGAAAGAAGATTACAGAGGGTTCAGGGGAAATATAGGTAGTATTCCATACACCAAAATCCTTCAGAGGAAGTCTTGGGGAGGGATGAAAGATGCTCAAGAATAAAATTCTGAGGACACAGAAGGAAGCACTTCCTATGAAGAGGGGAAAAAGGGATCTGTCTGAAGAGACCTATGTGGATCTACAAGGTATTCATCGAATTTTATTTTAAAAGGAAATGTATAGAAGATAGAAGGCAACTAGATGGATAAAGTGGATAGAGCACTGGACTTGGAATCAGGAAGACATCTTTCTGAGTTCAAATCTGGCCTGAGACACTTACTAGCTGTGTGACCCTGGGCAAGTCACTTAACCCTGTTTGCCTCAGTTTCTCATCTGTAAAACGAGCTGTAGAAGGAAATAGCAAACCACTCTAGTATCTTAGCCAAGAAAACCCCAAATGGGGTCATGAAGAGTCAGACAGACTGAAAAATAACTGGATGACAACAGAAGATAGAAGCAAAGCCAGATACCAGAGGATTAAAATCAGAATGTTCTGTAAAAATAGTCATGTGAGCTGAGACTAAAGAAAGAAGATAGGCCATCACCTCTCCCCCCAGAAAAGGTTTTGTTGTGTTTTGTTTTTAGCTATATTGGGAGACAAAGGAATATCAAAGAAGGAAGAGAACCATTCTCTGCCATAGATGGATTAATGATAACTGACTACAGAGAAAAGACAGAGCTGCCCAGTTCTAATTTTGCATCTGTTTTCTCTGTCAAAGGGATTGACCTTTACTCTGGAATTGACATGACAAAAATGGCAAACGGGGAACTGAAACCCAAGATAAGGAAGGGCATAGTAAGGGAGCCTCTAGCTTCCTTTGATGAATCCGAGTCTTCTGGCCTTGAGTGATTAGAAGAAGTACATCATCAGGTCCTGATGGAATGGGTAGATTCGATTATTGAGCCCATCAGGGATGTTTGAAAGATCACAGAAAGTGGGAGATGTAGAACAAGGTTGGGGATGGGCAGATGTCCCAGTTTTCCTAAAAGGAAAGAGAACAGAGTATGTAAACCTGAGGTCAGTGTGCCAGACATAGATTTCTGGAAAAATTCTAGGACAAAAGATGAGAGATGGCTGGCGAACGTTGAGAAAAGGAAGGATTGGTTTCAAAGTGGTTTCATCAAGACTTGCAAGACTAAATTAATTGCATTTTTGACAGGATTACTAAAATAGGTGGTAAGGGGAACATGTGGATATAATTAGCCCTATATTTTAACAAAACTTTTGATTAATTTGATTTTTTTTCAGAGAGGAGAAAGCAGGGCAATTGGGGTTAAGTTACTTGCCCAAGGTCACACATTGTGCGTCAAGTATCTGAGGCAGGATTTGAACTCAGGTCCTCCTGACTCCAGGGCTAGTGCTCTACTCACTGCGCCACCTAGCTGTCCCTCACACTATTTTTATGGAAAGGATGGAGAGATATTAATGGGTGGTAATACAATAAGATAAACTCAGAACTGGTTGGATGGCTAGACTCAAAGTATATTTGTTAATGGTTCAATGTCAACATGGCAGAAGGCCTCCAGTGGAGTGTTCTGCTTGGTCCTGTTCCATTTAATATTTTTATCAATGACTTAGATAAAGGCATGGATAGTATGCTCATCAAATTTGTGGGTGACAGAAAGCTGAAACTGCTAACACAATGGATGACAGAGTCAGTATCTAGATAAATCGTGAACATTGAGCTTAACTTAAAAAGATAAAATTCAATAAGGATAAATGTAGTCTTATATTTACATGCAAAAAATGAACTTCACACATATAAATAAAGAAGTCAGAGATAGAGAGTAGTTGTTCTGAAGATCTGGGGATTTTAGTGGACCACAAGCTCAGTATGAGTCAGCAGCGATGTGGCAGCCAAAAAACTAAGGGGATCTTGGGTTGCATTAAAAGAGATACATGACAAAAATATTTATAGCAGCTCTTTTTGTGGTGGTTAAGAATTGGAAATTGAGAGGATGCCCATCAATTGGGAAATGGCTGAAGAAGTTGTGCTATAAGAAATAACAAGCAGGATGATTTCAGAAAAACCTGGGAAAACTTGCATGAACAGATGCAAAGTGAAATGAGCAGAACTGTGAGAACATTGTATACATTGGTGGCACTATTGCAGGATGGAGAATTGTGAAGGACTTAGCTATTCTCAGTAATACAATGATCCAAGACAATCCCAAAGGACTCATGATGAAAAATGCTATCCACCTCCAGAGAAAGAATTAATGGAGTCTGAATACAGACTAAAGTATACTACTTTCACTTTCTTCCTTTCTTTTTTTGTTTAACTGTTCTTACACAAAATAACAGATAAGGAAATGTTTTACATGATTGCCCATATATAACCTATATCAGATTTCTTACCATTTCAGGGAGAGGGAAGAAGAGGGAGAAAGGGATAGAATTTGGAACTAAAAACTAAAAAAAAGAATGTTAAAAATTGTTTTACATGTAATTGGGGGAAAAGAAAATATTTAAAACTTTAAAAAGGAGAAGGATAAATAGTACAGGAATAGGAAGGTGATAATTCCACTGGACTCCACCCTTATCATAACTCATCTAGAATGGTATGTTCAATTGTGGGCACCATGTTTTAAAAAGGACATTGATAAACTGTAGATAATATGGTGACCAGGGAAGTGAAAGGTCTTGAGTCAAAGTCATATGAAGATCAATTAAAGGAACCAGGGATTCTAGGAAGAAGGAAGAAAGGAGAAGGGAGAAGGAGGGAAGGAGAAGAAGGGAGAAAAAGGAGGAGGAGGAGGAGGAGGAGGAGGAGGAGGAAGAGGAGAAGAACAAGAAGAACAAGAAAAAGAACAAGAAGGATGAGGAGGAGGAAGAGAAGCAGGAAGAGGAGGAAGAGGGGCCCAGAGCCAAGAGATGGAGCATCTTGTTTGAGGGGTAGCTAGGTGGCACAATAGTGTATAGAGTGCCAGGCCTGGAGTCAGGAAGACTCTTCCAGGGAGTCCTTCCTTATTTTCCTGGATTCAAATCCAGCTTCAGATACTTCCTAGTCATATGATTCTGAGAAAGTCACTTAACCCTGTCCACCTTAGTTTCCTCATTGGTAAAATGAGCTGGAGAAGGAAATGGTGAAGCACTCCAGTATCTTTGCCAAGAAAACCCCTAAAGGGGTCACAGACAGTTGGACACAATTGAAATGACTGAACAACAAAGTCTGGTTTGATGTACAGCAGGAGGTTGGTGTCGCTGGATTGCAGGCTATGTGAAGAGGACTAAGGTACAAGAAGACAGAATCAGGATGATGCAGATGGAAGTGACCATGGGGATCATCTGGTCCAGCGGTCCTCACCCATTTCTTGTGTCTCCCTTTTGTGTGTGACCCTCTTGGTAGACTGCTGAAGTCTACAGGCCCCTCCTCAGAATCATACTTTTAAATGCATAGAAACCAGTTAGACTGAAATAATTATCATTTTTTTAAAAATTGTGGACCCCAGGACAAGAAGTTCTCATCTAGACCGACACTTACCTAAACATGAATCACTTCTACAATACAGCTGTCAAGGGGCCATCCAGCTTTTGCTTGAATTAAGAGAAAGCAATAGCTCCTGACGCAGTCCAGTCCATTCTGGGCCAGCAATAACATGTGTTAGGACCCTTTTCTCTACATTACACCCAAATCTGCCTCTATCCCTTCTGTCTGCTATCTAGCTTACTAATATCCTTCTTAAACTGGAGCCCCCAGAAGGGAACGCCACACTCCCAATACAATTCACTGGAAAAGGGTCATGTGTAGTACTGAATTTAGATTCAGAAGATTTTAGGAATATTTAGAGACAGTTAGGTGGCACAGCAGATAGAGCATGGGACCTGGAATCAGGAAGATCTAGGTTTGAATCTAGCCACAGATATCCTAGCTTTGTGGCCCTGGGCAAGTCACTAACCTGTGTCTGTCTCAGTTTCTCCAACTGTAAAATGAGGGTAATAATAAGACCTATCTTCCAGAGTTGTTGTGAGAATCAAATGAGACAATATTTGCAAAGCAATTGTGCAGTGCCCAGCACATAGTAGGCATTTAATAAAACCTATTTAATGCCTACTCCTTCCTTCCTTCCTTCAGTCATAGATTGCCAGATCATAGATTTGGAGCTGGATGGGAACTGAGAGATCATTTTTTCTAGCACCCTAAGTTGACTCATGAGAAGACTGAGGCCAGAGAAGTTAAATAATTTGTCCAAAATCAAACAAATAGATGAGAGTAGAAGAGCGGGTATTTGGAAATAGCTTCTACTTCCTCCTTGTTGTTCAGTCCTATCCATCTCTTCATGACCCCATTTGGGGTTTTCTTGGCAAAGATACTGGAGTGGTTTGCCAATTCCTTCTCCAGCTCATTTTACAGATGAGGAAACTGAGGCAAACAGGGTTAAATGACTTACCCAGGGTCACACTGCTAGTAAGTGCCTGAGGCTGGATTTGAACTCATAAAGATGAGTCTTCTTGATTCCAAACCCAGTGCTCTGTGCACTGCCCCTTAATTACTCCTATATCAATCCAAATCATCAACTGCTCTGCCACTCCGAGTCTCAGAGGGTTTCCTGCGTGAACGTCAATACCATTTAATAACAACAAAAAAGAATTGAGAACATGTGAAAGTGATAAAGGATAGTCCAGGGGTGGGGAACCTGTGGCCTTGAGGTTACATGTGGCCCTCTAGGTCCTCAAATACAACCCTTTGACTGAATCCAAACTTCACAGAAAAAAACATTGTTCTCGATTCAGTCAAAAGGCCACACTTGAGGACCTAGAGGGTCACATGTGGCCTCAAGGCCATAGGTTCCCCACCTCCTGGATAATCCTTTGAAAGAACAGCACATTTAAAATGAAAGGCAGAGAGAGTTGGGTCTTGGCCTGTGGTTTATTACCAGTTTTCAGGAAGAAACACTATTTGCAATCCTTGGAGACCAGTATGTCATTCCCATGCCCGCCTCTAACTTGCTATGTGACAGTTGGGAAAGTACCCACCTAGCTGAGGCCATGGTGTATGGGGGAAGGAGGAGACTTGAGTCCCTCCTACATCTCAGTTGACAAGGTGCTGATGTGGTGACAAGGTATTAATGTCCCTTTACAAAGTAGGGAGACCTCTCTCTGATTGAGTTGGAAGGGACGGCAGGATTGGTCAGGCTGGAAATTGACCTTGCCCCATAGGGGTTATCAATAAGCCAAGCCTTAGAGACTGCCAGCAGCTTCAGATTTTGAGAGTTTGGGGGCAGCTGAAGAGAGAGCTAGCAGTTGGAGAAGAACCTAGGTCATCTCCTCTTGGGGGTTGGAAGGAAGGAGGTTCTCTCTTCTCCCCACCACTGGCCGCAGCATCTGATAGTGTAGGCATTGATCCCGAAGAACACATCCCATGCAGCAGCTGAGAGTCAGTCTGAGATAATTCAAAGTATAGTTGAGGGAACATAAACAGATACTCTTGATAGGCTCAAATATAAAGTGGTAGTCATTTGGTGTTGGAAGCAACAATAAGGAGTGTGGCCTTAGGCAGCTCCAAAGACAGCTAGCCATGGATCCAAGAAAGAGCTAGTCTAAGTTGTAGAGAGAAGACCCTGAGAACCTGCCCAGTAGAAGCTCCATGACCAGGGTGATGCTTTGCCTGTACTCCCCAGGTAGCCTTCAAGGCCCAGCCTACTGCACGGGGCATGTATTCCCCTATGTGTGTACCTTACTACCATTGTATTCTATGCTTGTGTTCAGCTGCATGTGTTCGTGGGAGAGTGCACCCCCAAATATGTAGGCATAATGTGTTGCTGTTGTTTTTATTATGACATTTTAGTAAATGCCTCCCCTTTTTTGGAGTTATTGTGTCCACTAGCTGACTATTAAGAGACAGGATTCTAGTGGGGGCTCGTGAGAGATAGCAGCAGGAACATGGACCCACAGGGTGCCCTAGAACTCAGGGTATCAGCTTCCCTTTGCAGACTTAACCCAGGAATGTAGGTATGAGTTGGGTAAAAAGCCCACAGTGGGCACCACACATAAAATAATCATACCACCACCTTCCCTACCCACTGCATAGGCAGTAGGCACTCAAAGGTGAACACAATAAAGTGGAAAGGTCACTGAACTTAGAATTCAAAAGACCTATTGAACATAAATGTCAGAACCAGGACTCAAAACTTGTCCTTAAAATCATAGAACTGGACAGGACCATAGAGATCATTTTATCTAAGCCTTCCATCTCCACAGAGGAATCAATCAATAGGTATTTATTAAGTGCCTACTGTGCATCAAGTAGGTGGTACAGTGGATAAAGCACTTAGGCTTAGAATCAGGAAGACTCATCTTTGGGAATTTAAATCCAGCCTCACACATTTACTAGTTGTGTGACCCTGGGCAAGTCACTTAACCTGGTGTGCCTCAGTTTCATCATCTGTAAAAAATAAGCTGGAGAAAGAAACCACTCCAATATCATTGCTAAGAAAATCCCAAACAGGGTCGCAAAGAGTTGGACATAACCGAAGACTCAATGACAGCAACAACAACAAATGTGCCAGGCACTGTGCTAAGCACCAGGAATACAAAGAGGCAAAAAACAGCCCCTGCCTTCAAAGAGTTTAAAATCTAACAGGGATGAGGAAAATAAGTCCCCAGATAATAAATGTCATACCATTAGATTAGATTAGAAGAGCTGGGACTTAAGCCAGCTAGTGTCAGTCCACTGACATCACCATATTAGGGGATAGGGAGTGGACCTGGACCATACCCTTGATGTAGGGAACTCCCAGATGAGAAAACTACATCTATCAAGGCAGGTCAACCCCTCCTATGCAACATATGGTTTTAGAGAATTTTTTAGAGCTCTGAGAGTTGAGATGACTTGGCCACAGTCACACGGCCAATTTGAACCCAGGTCTTCCTGGTTATTCCCTATTCCCTCCGCCATGTTAACTCTTATCTATAGCCTAATCACTCTATTCTCTCTTAATCATGTTTCAATTTCAATTCAAGCCAACAGATATTTATTAAGTAACTTCTGCTCCCAAAGTGACTGGGTCTCACCACTGAGGGGAATACAAAATAAAAGATAAAGATATAGTCCCTGCCCTCACAGAGCTCACAATCTCATAGGGAAATATGACACAGGGCATATGTGTAGAAAGAGCTTTGCCAACCTTAAAGCATGGCAGAAATACTCACTATTATTATCATTATTATTATTAATACTGTAGAAAAGTAGAGAGTCAGGGAGACTTCTGGGATCCAAGACGGCAGAATAAGCAATAACACTGTAATGGAAAATCATGCATCCTAAGTGGTTTAGGGACGTGTCACATGAAGAGTCCTTTGGGGTCTGAGTTGAGGGAAAGGGATCAGGGGTAGCTTCCTGAAGAAAGTGACACTGAATTTGAGTTTTAAAGGCTGGCTGAAGAATTAAGCAAAAATAGATTGGGACCGAGGGCAAGGAGGCACTATGATGGAGAAAGGACACTGAACTTGGAGTCGTAAGAACCAAAGTTCAAATCCTGGCTCTGCCAGTTACTCTCTGTGAGCACTTGGGAAAATAACTTTGCTTCTCTGGGGCTCCGTTTCCTCATCTGTAAAATGGACTGGATTAGCTTTCCACTCTAGATCTATGATCTATTTCAGATATATGGCAGCAGAGGTGTTCAGAGGCTCAGAGAGGTGTCAAGATCACAGAGGGGAATGATGGGTGATAAGAACAGGAAGGCAAAGTGATGCCAGATTATAGAGAGTCTTGAATGCCAAGCGATACTCAATGGGCAATCATTTGAGCAGAGGGTGTTGCCAGAGGAACTTCCAACAGCTGGTGCCCCCCTCACTACCAACACCACAGATCCACAAAGCAGACACCAACAATCAGAAGGATATCGAGGTCTCCTTGGAGGGCCAAGGCTCCGTTTTTCCACTTCAAACTCCCTTCTCATCTCTTCCTCCTCAACAAATATCCAGGACCCAGGTGCAGGGTTTGGTTCTCTCTTTCATCGTAGAAGACAGCCACCCCTCTGTCCCCTTGGAGTGCCCCTACCTCCACACCAACCCCTCCCCACTCCCAACTCCCTGCTCTTCAGTCGCATTTTTGACAGCTGAATGATCTGTATCCCCGACCAGCTCTTCTTTCACAAACCCCCCTTTCATTCCCTTTTGATTCCCTCTCCTGCCTCCTGAAAGCTGCCTGCCTCCTCCTCACGAAGCAGGCTTAATGTACTACCCCCACCGGATTGCTAATGAGTTCCATCTGGGGCCACCAGGCATTCAAACGCCAACAACTGGACAGAGCTAAGGACCCAAAGAGGCAGGTTAGTTTTGACCTAAAGCAGAAACTCTGGGAGAGAGGAGAGTTGGGAGGAGGGAGGAAGAAAGGAGGCAGACATCCTCAGCATCATGACCAAGGAGCATACAAAGGGGTCATGGAGGGGTCAATGCTATCATGAAAGCCAAGTCAAGGTTGTTTATAAATAACACTAAAGACAGACCCGTGACTGAAGCAGGACTCAACCTCCAAACCTAGAATTGGGTAGTTCATGGGCATTGGCAAGTATGTGGTCAGTATTTGGATGAGAAGGGAGGTCTTGATGGAAGGGAACATACTTAGCAAACTCTATGAACCTCAACTTGAGTGGAGACAAAAATAACAATATTTGTCTCTTTTTTAGGTGGCAAAGAATGGGAATCTGAGTACCCATACATTGGGGAATAGATGGACAAATTATTGTATATAAATGTGATGAAATACTATTGTGCTGAACGCATCTGTGCAATGCCCAACCAGGATTCCAGAGGACTAATGATGGAATACACTACCTGCCTCCCAATATGGAGGCAAAGGACTCAGACTACACAATGAGACAAAGGGCATTTTTGGATAGAGCCAATTGGCTGCGCATATTTGCAATGGTTCTTGCGTTTCTCTTTTTCTCAATTGGGGTGGTAGTGTTGGGATGGAAGCATAGGAAGGCAGAGTTGTCTGTTGAAACATAAAAATATTTCAAAACAAAAATTCTGAAAACTTTTCTTAAAAAAGGCCATTAGTTGAATGATAGCATCAAACAGCGGCTTGTAACAAGTGAAGATTTTATACAGTAACAGCAATATTACTTTAAGAATGACTGAGCAACTAAGTCATTTTAACTATTATAAATACACAAATTAAAATAAAGGACCTCCAAAGAGAGAAGCTATCTGCATCCAGAGAAAGAACTGACAGAAGCATATATAGAATAAGTTTACATATGTACGTGTGTTTTATATATGTGTATACATATATATAAATATATATATATATATTTGTGTCTAATGGTAGCCATGGCGGGGGGAGAAAAAAAGGAAAAAACCCCAAAATTTACATGATAACTTCGTTGTATCTTGGAGAGAATAGAAATCTGTACATAGTAGATTTGCAGTTTCATGTGCAATCATGTTTTTTATTGTACCGTGTTAAGAAAATGCATGCTTTGTTTCCTGAGTTGAAAATAAAATAAATTTTTTTTTAAAAAGAGTGAAGAGAGAGAAGTGAGAAAGTGAAAGCACCTAGAGTAGGTAGCCTTCCCAGGGAGTTAACCAAGAAACGCAGGAGGGGTATGAAAGGCATGGCCCATAGCAGGGATGGGTGAATCAAGTCAGAGGGTTTTTTCGAAGATGCGAAAGACACTGGCATGTTTTAAGCAGTGGGGAAGCAGCCAATGGACAGGGAGAGACTGAAGCTAGGGAGATACCAACTGGGAGAGCTAGTGTAATGTCTTGGTTGTTTGTCCTTTGTTCTCAATGAGGACCATGGCATCAGGAAGACGAGGTCATAGTTTGGGGGTGGCATCATTAAAAGAAGATGGCGGAGGTAGAGGTGCTACTTGAATAAAGAAAAGAAGCAGGTCACAATCTAAGCAGCTGGATGGACAGTGTGGTATAGAGGAAAGGGCATGAGATTTAGAGTCAGAGGACCTGGGTTCAAATCCCAGCTCTGCCACCCTCCCTGTGTGATCTTGGGTAAGTCACTTAACCTCTCTGAGTCTCAGTTTCCTTATCTGCTAAATAAGGATTTAATGACCTTTAAGGTAGATTGCTCCAAGATGTAAATCTATGAGTCCGCTGACCCGTGTTTGAATCTCAATGGTTCTTAAAAAATACTATATCACTTAAACTCTCTGTGCCTCAGTTTCCTTATTTGTGAAATGAGGGAATGAGATTTATAGCACATCTCTTTAAGCAGCCAGGTGTCCCAGAGATCTAGAACTGGGGTCAAGATGACCCGGGTCCAAATCCAGCCTCATACACTTACTAGCTATATACCCTGGCCATATCATCTAACCTTTCTATGCCTTAGTTTCTTTGACTGTGAAATGGGAATAATAATGATTGTTCCTAGCATTTTGTGAGGGTAAAATGAGATAGTATTTATAAAGCCCTCTCCAAACCCTTACTTAAGTGCTGTATAAATGCTACCTTATTAAGTACCCCCCCTTCTTTAAAAGTCTTATTAGAGTGGGAGTTTATAACCTGTGGTCCACAGACCCCTTGGACAGATTTCAACGTGTCTGTGAACTTGGATGGTGAAAAAAATTGCATCTTTATTTTCACTAAGCTCTGACTGAAATGTAGCATTTTCTTCAATTATTTAAAAACATCAGGCTTCTATACGATCAGCTTTCTATATGATCAGGTTTCTATAGGTTCCCCCAGATTGCCAAAGGAATCCAGACACACACAAAAAAGGTGGAAAACTTCTGTATTAGAGGTTAGTGTGGCAGAGTCAATCAAATGTTGCAACTGAAGTCAGGAAAACCAGGTTCAAATGGCATCTGAGGCACCTTCTAGCTGTGTGACCATGGGCAAGTCAGCTACCCTCTCTGAGCTCCACTTTCCTCATCATCAAATAGTCAGCCTTAAGCACACAGATCTGACTTCTCAGAAGTGTGATTAAAGTTAGCAGGAAAGCTGTAAACTCTGCCAGGAAGCTTAGAGCAGATGACCCTACTTAGCCTTGAGATAGCAGGACTTCCCCAGTTTATTGGCCACACACCTCCAACATCCCTGTGTGTGAGGGAGGTGCAGCACAGCAACTTTCTGGAACACCAAAGTGGTGGGGAATGCCAGAGAGAGAAAGTGCCCATGCTATGGCCGCTCAAGAGGAATATGCCATTGAGTAAAACCTCAGTTAACTGGAACTGTCAGGTGGTACTTTATGTTTATTATTTAATTGTTTTTTTTTCAGTCATGTCTGATTCTTCATGATCCCATTTGGGATTTTATTGGGAAAGATACTGGAGTGGTTTTGCCATTTTCTTCTCTAGCCCATTTTACGGATGAGGAAACTGAGGCAAAGAGGGTTAAGTGACTTGTCCAGGGTCACACATCTAGGAAGTGTCTGAGGTCAGATTTGAACTCATGAAGATGAGTCTTCCTGAGCCCAGGCCTGGTGCTCTATGTACTATGGCACCCCCTAGCTGCCCCTCTGGAGTCAGAGGAGCCAGGTTCAAATACCACTTCTGAACACTCTGACCTTGGGCAAATCGTTCAATCTCTCTGGGTCTCAGTTTCCTCATTTATGAAAGGAAGTGATTGGACTCGATGGGATAATGCTATCCTTATTCCTTTATTCACTGGGCTGTTGGGAGCCTCGATCAAGATAGTGCACACTTTAGAGCGTTCCACAGATTTCTATTGCTACGGTCATTGTTATTGCTATTATCAGACTTGGTAACAAAGAAAGATTAAATGAGGTATCCTGGCCCCGGGCACAGACTACATTCATTACCTAGAGCCAAGAAGATTGAGATTCCAATCCCGCTTCCAAAGCTTACTAGCTGGGTGACCCTCTGAAGCCTACAAAATAGGGATAATAACGCCCGTAGCAGCCGCCTACCAGGAGCTGCTGTGAAACCCAAATGAGAGCACCTGTAGAGGGCTCTGCAAATCTTAACACTCTATGTAATTTCACTAACTATTAGATATTATTTACTATAATAAGAAGATCTATATTAATGACTATGATAGCATAATAATAACAGGAAGGTCGTTTCAGACATTTTAGAAAAGCTTTCCCCAAGAGCTAGAAAATAGACCCCCCCCTCAAAAAAATACACACACACACACACACACACATAATGTGTGTATGTATATATGTGTGTGTGTATGTGTGTGTATATATATGTGTGTGTGTGTGGATAGATAGATAGATAGATAGATAGATAGAAGGATACATAGATGGATAGACAGAGGAATAGATAGATGGATAGATAGATGGATAGATAGATTGATGGATAGATAGATGGATAGATAGATGGATAGACAGATGGATAGACGGATAGATAGATAGATAGATAGATAGATGGATGGATGGATAGATAGATTAGATAGACAGCTAGATAGATAGACAGATTAGATAGGTAGATAGATAGATAGATGGATATATAGACAGATTAGATAGGTAGGTAGATAAATAAATAGATAGATAGATAGATAGAGGGATAGATGGATAGATAGATAGATTAGATAGACAGACAGATAGATATATAGATAGACAGATTAGATAGGTAGATAGATAGACAGATTAGATAGATAGGTAGACAGATAGATAGAGGGATAGATGGATAGATAGATAGATAGATAGATAGATAGATAGATAGATAGATAGATGGATACATAGATGGATAGATAGAGGAATAGATAGATGGATAGATAGATGGATGGATAGATAGATGGACAGACGGATAGATAGATAGATAGACAGATAGATAGATAGATAGATAGATAGATAGATATAGATATATTTGACATTAGATGGCACAATGGGCAGAGTGCTGTCCCTGGAATCAGGGAGGCCTGAATTCAAATCCTACCATTGCCACTCACCAGCTGTGTGACCCTGGGCAAGTCACTTAACTTTTCCAGCCTCAGTTTCCCCATCTGTAAAATGGGGATAATAATAGCCCCTACCTCCCAAGCTTGTTGTGCGAATCAGATGAGATAATCTATGTACAGCGCTCACACACCTTAAAGTAATATTTAAATCCTAGCTCTTATTCCTATTTCACATCATTACAACCAAAAGTTAACATTCCATAGCACCTGAAGTGTACAAGGCGCCTTCCGATCATTTCATTTAAGCTTTACGAGGTAGGTATCATTATCCCCATTTTACAGATGAGGACATTCATCTGAGAGCCAAAGTGACCTGTAGATCACGTGTTTAGAGTTTAAACCCAGGCCTCATATTTTACAGATGGGGAAACTGAGGCTCATGGATGTTAAGTGACTTGCTCAAGGTAAGAGAAGTAGGCAAGAAGTAGCTGAGACAGGATTTGAACTGGGTCCCCTGACTCTCTTTCCACTGTATTACAATGTTCTAGCCCCCTGGTTACATAGTCACGAAGTTTCAGAAGTGGGATTAAAGCACAGCATCCTGTCCGCTGGGTCACACTGCCGTCTCCTGATGAACTCTCGCTTTACTGGAAAAAATGATCTTCATCAGGAGCTTTCGTTTATGTAATGTCTCATGCACGCAGCCTGTGACACGGGCAGCTGGACTGGCATGGGCGTGCCATCCTTGGACTTCAGTAGACAGGATGGGGGTGGAGGGTGGTCCAAACCCACCTCTTTCTTTGCCTCATCACAAGAAGAGTCCACTCGGGCCAACCGTGGCAGCAAGAGGCAGCGTCAGGTCCGGGGACAGCCAGCCTGGGAAAGTTGAGTTTCACAGGCTATAAAACTCCCATTCCTCCTCTCCCCCCCCCCCCCCCAACTCCCTTTTACCTCTTGTCTTTGGAAAACACTCTCCGATATAAACCAGAGAGAAGAGCCAGACCAATAAAATGGGCAACTCCAACACTGAGTGTCCGAGGTGTTGTGTTACTGACATTCCAACCCCGTGATGTCAGCTCCCTCCCCCATTACCCTCCCAACTGGCCCAGCAACGAAGGATGTTACAGGAAATGTCCCTCCTTCCTTGTCCCAAGGCATCCTTTCCAGTCAGGTTCATTCCTGGCCATTACTCAGTCATCTTTCCCTTTGCTTCCTTTCAGATGGGTGAGTTATGATATGAATGGATCCAATTTCAAAGCCCTTTTTGGCCTCACACACTCAGACTCTTGTCCCTTGGGTTTGGAGTCAGGATGCCCCTCGGATGCCCCATTCTCCATCCATCACCATGATGGCACCTTCTTTCCCAAAGACCTTGGTGGGTTCAAACAGAAAGTGTATGGAGACCCCTTGAGAATGAGAAGAGAGAAAAAGCGGTGAGGTCACTGAGGAAGGAAGGTTCATAGACATCAGGTGTGATCTAGGCCAAACCGATGCCCAGGGAGGGGAGATGACCTCCCTGAGGTCAAACAGAGTAAGAGATGGGAACTGAGCCCTGGTTTTCTGACTCCATATCTCTGTTTATCCTATCATTTGGTCTCTCTCTGTTGCTCATCCCAGGCACTCCACCTGTTTCAAGGAAACTGATTCTTCCACCATCCCAATGACAAAGATTAAAATAAGAACTACCCGCAGCCTTCTATTTAGGAGCTATGGAATTCCACGGAGTGGCTAACCTGGCCAGAGTACTTGCCTTCAGGGAGCTTCCAAAGCTCCATCAGAATTCTATCCACTTCACAAACGAGGCAAGGAGCACAGGCTGCTTTGTCTGAGGTCAATGTCAAGATCAGGTTTCATGAGAAACCACCAAACGTGGTGCCCTCCATTCCCAGGAGCCTTCTCTCTCTAGCACCTATCTAGGGGAAGATACAGTGCCACCAATGTCTTGGGTCTATTAGGTTAATCATAAAATAACTAGGCCTTCTTCTCTTTGACAAAGAATGAGAAATTAATTTCTAGCCCTTGTGATGCCTGGCTTCAATATTCTTTCTTCCCTAAGGTTGTTTCAGAGAAGAAATGAGAGGGTAAGGACCACTCAGCAGAGTAGACCCCCCCCCTCCTTTCCACGGATTACAATATCTTGAACATCTTTGTTGCACTGACCAGTTTTGTTTATCTAGGTGGCAATGTGGATGAAGGGCTATATCTAGAGGCAAGACGACCTGAGTTCAAATCCTGTTTACCATCTAGTTGACCATGGGTAAGTCACTTACCATATTTCCCCATATATAAGATGCACCTTAATTTTAGAGCCCAAAATTTGAAAAAAAAAAATGTATTACATAAAGTTATTGAACTCAAGTTTTATTCATCACAAAATTCATATAATAATATGATGAAATTCAAGGACCTTCTGCTCATAGCTTTCAGGCATCTTTTGGGCAAGTCTGGTGCTTGTACACACGCTTAGTCCATTCCGTTTCATGACCCTGAAGCACCAATTGTGTCCTTCTTTGAAATCAGTAACTTCTCTTTCATCAGCAATTCTTCTTGTCTCATGCCGACCATCTTTGTGGACACAGGAATTCCAATCGCCCTTTGCTCTTCAATCCATATCTTCAATTTCCTCTCTAAATCAGGCCATTTTGCTGACTTGCCTCTCATGGCCTTCTTCTTCTGCCATAGCATTTTCAGTAGGGCTTCTTCTTCCTGTAGCCAGTCTCGGATTGTTTTCTCAGTTGGAGGAGGACCAAACTTACATTCAGCAGCATGATTTCCATTCACTTTTGCAAACTGGGTCACTTTTAACTTGAATTCAGCAGTGTACGAAAATCTTTTCTGAGCCATTTCTGGGCAGAATGTGGCAAAACGTAACCTAATATACTGGTAGCAAATGCAAAACAATGAGTGCAAAGACAACAAGTGTGAAAAAGTGGGAAATGCAAGTAAAAAAATCTACAACCACTGTATAAGACACACCCAGTTTTTAGACCCCAAATTTTTCGAAAAAGGGTCTTATACATGGAGAAATATGGTAACCACTACCAGTCTCTAGTTTGTTGTTGAGTTGTTTCAGTCACATCTGACTCTCCATGATCCTATTTGGGATTTTCTTGGCAAAGATACTGGAATGGTGTACTATTTCCTTCTCCAGCTCATTTTACAGATGAGGAAACTGAGGCAAACAGGGTTAAGTGACTTGCCCAGGGTCACACAGCTCGGAAGCATCTGAAGCTGGATTTGAACTTATAAAGATGAGTCTTCCTGATGCCAGGTCCAATGCTCTAACCACTGCACCACCTAGTAGCCCCGGCTCTAATTTACTCATTGGTAAAATCGGAACAATAAAAACACCTACCTCCCAAGCTTGTGAGAAGGGTCCAATGAGATACTACATAAGAAGCCCTTGATAAAACTTTAAATGCTGTATAAATGTTAGCTATTATTATCATTAGTTGGTTTTTCATTTAATTCGTAGTATGTAGGGCTGAGAAGGAAGCGAGTTCATCCAATCCTACCTCCCTTCTTTTCCAGATGAAGAAACCGTGGTCAAGAGAGGAGAAACCACCTGCCCAAAGTCACCCGTTATTAAGTAGCAAAACTGAGGCTCTGCCCCAAGTTCTGTGACCACAGAGCCGGCTATTCTTGCCGTTATCATGGGACAGTCAGGGAGAGAATGCTTGATTTGGAATTAGGAAGACCTGTGTTCAAATGCTGCATTTGACACCTACTGTGCTGGTGAGATGGGGAATTGAGAAATTGAGAAGACCCGCATTTGAGTTCCACCATGGACACGCTCAGCCTGAGAAAGTAAGTGAGCATCTCTTAAAGCGGGAGTATTAACAGTATCTACATCACAAAGTGAAAATGATGTAAGACAACGTGGGCAAAGGGCTTGGTAAGACTTAAAGAGCCATCTTGAGATGACATTAAAGACCATTAGAGAAGAGTCATAGATTTAGAGATGGAAGGGAACTTAGAGGTCAGCTGATTCAACACTCTCCTTTTACAGAAGAGGAAACTGAGGCCCAGGGGAGTTACATGCCTCAGCCAAGGATGCATTAGGGTCACTGTGTCAGCCCGGGAAAGTCAGGAAAATGTCCTTGAGCTTCTGGCCATCATCCACGGCTCGGACGGTTGTGGTCTAGAAGGATGGACTTGGAATGCCCACAGGCCTGTGGCCACTGACCACCACTTAGCCTTTCCTTCTTCCTCCCATTTGCTTTTAAACCTTTTGAGAAAAGGGGCTGATGGGGTCTTGGCCCCCTGCCACCAACTGAATAACTGCTGAAAGTGTATGATACCAAAGGATGGTATTGGACCACTTAGGGTAAGTTTGCCTAAGTGTCTGAGCAGTCAGAGTTCTAAGACCAGCTCTGACTTTTTCCAGTTCTCAGACCTCCCTCAGCCCTGACATTCTATGTTCTAAGGCCCCTCCTAGCCCTGATATTCCCTGTTCTAAGGCCCCTCCCAGCTTTGACATTGTCTATTCTAAGGATCCTCCCAGCTCCCACATTCTCTGTTCTAAGCTCCTTCTCCAGCTGTGACATTCCCTGTTCTAAGGGCCATCCCAGCTTTCCCCCTGTGCAGGCAGAACCCCCAGGGCCCTCAGGTTAAAGAGGTTTTTATCTGTGACATTACTTCCTTTCAAGCCCCAAGCAAGAACTCAATGGATGGGGTGGAGGGTGGATAGGAGAAGGCAATGTATTTATTGGCCCTCAGAGGAACACCTCACAGTAAATCCCAGCTCCAGCTTGGAGGGGGGGCAGAAAGGTTTCACCTGAGCTGTTCTCTGTCTTGATCATCACCCTCAGAGTGTCACTCACATGACCAATAAGGGGTCCCTAGATTGGGGAAGAGAGAGGAGTGTATTTCTTTGGTTACCTTAACAAGCTGACCTCTGCTCCCCAGTGCTACATACACACACACACACACACACACACACACACACACACCGCCCACCACCCACCACCCACCACCCACTGTCCACTTTGATCCAGGAAAGGCAATACCTGAGGTAGGTCTGGCTTTTATGGGCCAGCAGCAAGGTCCAGATTAAGGGAATTAGCCACAGTATATCACCACCAATAAAATGGGGCTTGCCCCACCACAGCGCTGCCTCAGGACATGGGGGCTGGGAGGCATAGGAAGGGGAAGAAGAAGGGTTATGGGGGGAGCGGGAGGAAGACCTGCCCCAATTCGGACCAGAAACATAATCAAAAGAATCCCCTGCTCCCAAAGTCAAAGGTGAGCCTATTAAGTGACCTCCCCTCCCCAACTCTTCAGCGTTTCTCCTGTCTCCTGCATGTGGTGGATTCTTGAGGGGCTATTTGCCCTTCTCTCTCCCCCTGGCTCCCTGCCTGCCTCCTTCTCTGCCTTCCTCCCTCCCTCCCTGCTTGCCTCCCTTCCTCCTTCCATGCCTCCTTCTCTGCCTCCATCCCTTCATCCGTCCCTCCCTTCCTCCTTCCTTCCTCCCTCCTTCTCTGCCTCCATCCCTCCCTCCCTCTCTCCCTGCCTTCCTCTCTCCCTCCCTGCTTGCATCCTTCCCTCCTTCTCTGCCTCCTTCGTTCCTTCCCTGCCTCTTTCTCTGCCTCTATCCCTCCCTCCCTCCCTTCTTCTCTGCCTCCTTCTCTGCTTCCCTCCCTCCCTCCTTCCCTGACTCCTTCTCTGCCTCCATCCCTTCCTCTCTCCCTGCTTACCAACTTCCCTCCTTCCCTGCCTCTTTCTCTGCTTCCCTCCTTCCCTGCCTTCCTCTCTGCTCCCTCCCTCTCTATCTGGGCTGCCACTCCTTTCTCCTCCCTTTCTAATTCTAAGTATCAAAAGGCCAAGAGGGAAATTTGTTTTGTCTTAGAAGTTTCTAAAATGGAAACAGAAAGGAAGGAAATGGGAGGCAGGCAAAGAGAACACAGAGAGAAATAGAGAAATCTGGAGAAAAAGAAAGAGATAAAGACTGAGAGAGAGCCTGTGCAGGGGAGTAGAGAAAGCAGTGGGGAGATATAGAGACTCATAGAATCTGGGTTCCGATTCCAACCATACCACTTAAAATTGGGCAAATCACAGAACCTCTTCTGGACTGTTTCCTCATCTGTAAAATCAAGGGCCTGGGCTGGACGGGCTAAGGATCTTTTCAGTTCTCCATTTACAGTTCTATGACTCCAAATCCTGGCCTCTTTCCTCTTGTTGCTCAGATACCTCATAACACCAGTCAGTCAGTCAACAAGCAAGCCAAGACTGTGCTAAGGCAAAGTGTGATCCCTGCCTTTAAGGAGCTCTGATTCTAAGAGGGGAGGCAACACACAGCCCAACCCATACAAAGTGGACCGTGTCAATTCAACAAGCATCTGTCATTGTTCAGTTGTTTCAGTTATGTCCAATTCTTTGTGATACCATTTGGGGTTTTCTTGGCAAAGATTCTGGAGTGGTTTGCCATTTCCTTCTCCAATTCATTTTACACATGAGGAAACTGAGGCAAATAGGTGTAAGTGACCTGCCCAGGGTCACACAGGCAGTAAGTGTCTGAGGTCAAACTTGAACTCAGGTCTTCCTAACTCCGGGTCCAGCACTCTATCCGCCGGGTCACCTAGTACTAGACATTAAAGATAGAATTAAAGACAAAATTGAAACTGTCTCTGCCCTCGTGGCGATTGCATTCCATCCTTCTGGTCCTGCCATATGTAGATTAAGCGGCAGAAGCAGAATTGACACAATGGTCCTCTGACTCTGAAATCATTGAAACACACTGCCTCAAAAGTCAAATCCTGACTCTGGTTCTTAATGGAATAGCTGCAGGCAGCTGGGTAGTGCAGAGAATAGATCACAGGACCTGGAGTTGGGAAGACTAGTTCAAATCTGATTTCAGATATTTTCTAAGTGTGTGAACCTACCTCAGTTTCCTCATCTGTAAAACTGAGGGTCCTGGGAGCACCTACTTTCCAGGGTTGTTGTGAAGATCGAATGAGATATTTTTCAAAGGCTTTGCAAGCCTTAAAGCACTATATAAATGCTAGCTATTTATAGCTACGTGATCTTGCCCCCTCTGAGCCTTAGGATATCTAAGGCCCCTTCCAGCTCCAGTAATACAAGGAAGTCAGATTTTTATATCTATTTTTTCAAAAAAAAATTATTTCTAGATCTCTCGAAGGTTTAGCAAAGTCCTTTCCTCACAGCAGCAACCTTGTGAGAAAAATATCATTACGCCCATTTTACAGAAGAGGAAACTGTGGTTGTGAGAGTGTGACTTGCTCAAGGTCACACTAATATACAATTCGAACTCAGAAGAACATCAGCACCCTTTCGATGCTGAATCTCTAGACCTTGTAGATTCCTAGTGTTTAATAATAATGACGATGGTAGCTGGTGCTTGAAGATTTGCCAAAAAAGAAAAAAACTTAAATATTATCGCATTTTATCCTCACAATAGCCCTGAGAGGCGGGTGATATCATTACCCCATTTTGCAGATGAGGATAGTGAGGATGACCAAGGTTAGGTGACTTGCCCAAGGTCACACATCTAGCAACTGTCTGAGGGTGGATTTTCATTTGGCTCTTCCTGACTCCACTGTGACACATAAGTGTTCATATAGAGTTAAACAGGATTCGAGAGGCCATCTCCTCATTTTACAGATGGGGAAACTGAGACAAATAGAGGTTAAGTGACTCGACCAGGGTCACGTAAGTAGTAGAGGGAGGAAAGGGAAAAGGCATTTATTAAGCACTTATTGTGAGCCAGGCAGGAAGCATCCTCAGAATGTGGAGCCACAGAGAAAAGATAAGAAATTCCATTGCACTAAAGAAGCTTAAGGACAGGCCAGTCATCCAGCAGTTGGGAAGTGTCTGGGTATAGCCTCACTTGGAGAAAGGAACTGACTTCTGAAACTGCCTCCCATGGGGTCCACTAGGTACCGAATACCCAGCATCCCACTCCTACCCCTTGTCTTTGAACACATCTCATTTTCTTCATTCCTCCATTCAGAGGCAATGGGGGTGAAGTGACTTGCCCAGGATCACACAGCTAGTAAGTGTCTGAGGTCAGATTTGAACTCAGATCCTCCTGACTCCAGGGCTGGTGCTCTATCCATTGTATCACCTAACTGCCCCTTTATTAGTCTCATTTTAGACAAGAAGCAGTGCAAGACATTTTTCCCCAACTGAAGGAGATGAGAGAAAGTCCCCAGTGGCCCTCGGTTATCTCAATTCTTGAGTACTCACAGGAGGCTGAGAATGCATCTGTTCTGAGATAGGCTCATCCTAGGTTAATGTTCAATAAGAATTAGGTCATTCTTTTATTAAGCACTCGATACTAAGCTCCTTGAGGATAGAAGCTGTTTTCTCTTTTCATTTCTGTATCCCCAGAGGTCCAATAATCCTTGCTCATATTTGTACCTCAATTTACATACATTTTCTCTTTTGAATCTCAGGATAACTCTGAGGGGTAGATAGAGAAGCAAACAGCTCCATTTTACAGACTAAGAAACTGAGGCTTCGAAGAAGAGTGCCCAGGTGGGAGGCGGGGCTTTAAACCAGGTCTTCCTGAATCCGCCTTTCAATACTATCCATTACACCCACATGCCTTCTCCACTTAGCACAGTACCCTGCACATAATGAGCACTTTAGATTAAATTCAGTAGTAATTATAAATGTTTCAGAGGGGTCTCCTGTTTAGGTCCAGGTTGTAGGAGATGTCCTCTGAGCTCCCTCCCAGCTTAGCTTCTGGGATCCTGGAATACCAGATAGATACAATGGAGCTAGTTAATCATGGATCACCCAGGATGCCTCATCCTCCTTGTAAAGTCTACAGAGATGGTCAGTTTATAGGCGTTTGGTGGGATCTTCTCTTGTTCAGAGCGCTGGAGAAAATTCCAAAGAAAAAAAGGCATTGTTCCTGCAATTGGGGAATGTACCATCTATCCCCCTCGGGATGTCAGTGGTCCTCTTCGAGAAAGAAGGATGAACAGCAATAAATTAGCATAACAACAATATATTATATATAGATATGTATATATAGTATGGTATATAATATAGTATAACAAAAATAAAATGGATAGGTTGAAGAGTAGAAGGTATCTTGGACAGTTGCTCCAAGCTCAGAGGGGTTCGGTGATTTGCCTGCGGTCACATAGCTAATGAGTGACAGAGATGAGCTGTAATAACAGCAATAATCATAGTAACAGTTGCTTTTATATAGCATTTTAAGGGTTGCAATTTGCTTTACATCTCATTTGATTTTCACAACAAGCCTGTGAAGTATTACTACTAACTCCATTTTACAGGTGAGGAAGTTGAGGCTGAGAGAGGTTTATTGATTTGCTCAGTCATATGGTGTTTTATGCAGAATTTGAATTCAGGTCTTCCTGACACCAAGCCCAGTGATCCATCCAGATCTTCCTGATTACGAGTACAACAATCTATCCACTACACTTTATTGCGTCTCAGTGGTATACAGTCATACCGCATGGAGAAAAAAATATGAAGGAATGAATGAATAAACGTTTATTAAACACTTACTATGTGCAGAGCATCATGTGAAGGGCTGAGGATACAAATAGAAAAGACAAACATAGGGGCAGCTAGGTGGTGCAGTGTAGGGAGCACAGGCCCCTGGAGTCAAGAGGGCATGAGTTCAAATCCAGCTTCAGACACTTGGCACTTACTAGCTGTGTGACCCTGGGCAAGTCACTTAACCCCAATTGCCTTGAGAAAGGAAGGAAGGAAGGAAGGAAGGAAGGAAGGAAGGAAGGAAGGAAGGAAGGAAGGAAGGAAGGAAGGAAGAAAAGAGAAAAGCCAGACAATCCCTGCTCTCAAGAGGCTCACATCACATTCTAACGGGGGAGACAACACTTAGGAAAGATTTTATCTATAAGTCAGATGGAAAGGTCCCATGGTCCTTAGAGTACAATGGCAAAGCAAATGTAACACTTCTTCATTAGTGTCATTTCCACTGATAAAATCGTATCCGTTTCTGATTTCGAACCATTTGACAGTATCAAAGACTTTGGTAACAAGAACTATCCTTTCTGAGTCTTTAGTATCTGTGGCAGGAGCAGATGCCAGGATGCAACCTCCCCAGGGGTGGCTTCCCAGCATGATCAAGGTGTGGGCACTGGGCTAGAAGCATTGCTCCTCCCAAGGATCTTGGGTTCCAGGTCCCGAGCTGTCTCCCTCAGGGTCTGAGGGGAGATGGAGGTCAAGGCAGTGGTGGATGGCCTGAACTGCCCAACATATCTTGCTGCTGTTTCTCCCCCAAGGTGCCTTGCTGCTTCAGCAGACCCAGCTCCCTTGCAGTCCCTCTTACTGACCTCTTCACTCTTCACCAACTCTTCCTCCAGAGAGCAAGTAAGAAAAGAGAGCAGAAGGGGAGATTCAAGGCAGATAATTTGGCTCTCTCAGAAGAAGTTTGGGCTTTAAAAAAAAGAACATTTGGAGTCTTGAATTCTTGGAATTCAAGGAGATTGAACTTCGGGGTAGAAGGTTTTAGATGGTCTAAATCTTTCTTCTCTCCCTTCTCTTTCTGTTTCTGTGTCTCTATTTCTGTCTCTATCTCTCTCTCTTTATATCTGTCTTCTGTTTTCTGTCTCTCTCTGTCTCCGTCCCTGTCTCTCTATCTCTGTCTCCCTCTCCCCTCTGCCCGTTGCACAAAGACCAGAGCAGACAATATTAGGGATATTAGGGATCAAGTCCTATCTGAGCATCTTCCTCCAAAGATAATCCGTATCTGTAGACTGACAATATGCTGGCTGAAAGGTAAGAAAGGAAATAAACAATTTGTTAATCCGGAAACCGACTCCTTTAGGTATTAAGTCATTCTCACATTAGTTAAGGGGGAAATTAATCACATCCTCAGGTCAATTACAATTCATCAGGCCAATGACTGCACATTCTACTAAAATCTTCTTAGGAAGGACCTTTCTTCACGTAGGTGCATTAGATAATGCATGCCTAATGAGGATTGCTGCTGAGCTCCTGAGGAATGGTAGCTCTTTGAATAACTTTCTGCAGATTCCCAGGCAGGTAAATATTCTGGTAAATGGTTAACAATTAGCTCTCTGGGGAATCAAACAGACAAAGAGGCAGGCATGACACACATTTCAATTTAACCTGAATTATTAACATTTTCCCATTACTTTCTTAAGTCTAGAAATCAACAAAACAGTAACTCAAGCCGACTGTGTGTGGTGTTTGCCAACTTCACAGGTGTAAATGCTCACACTGGAAATTTAACAATTGGCTCTCTCCTCAGCCAATATAACCCCATTCCAACATATCCCTGTTGCCAGAGGAAGAAAATGAAAATACCCCGGGATAATGAATCCGAAGTGATTTGTACAATATTAATAGCAAAAGATGATGGCAAAAGATGGAACCAAAAAAAAAGGAGACCTTAGAACATAGAATGGAAGAGGCAAGAGGGACCTTAGAATAGAGAATGTCAAAGCTGGGGAAGATCTTAGAAGAGACAATGTCAGAACTGGGAGAGAGCTGTGAAGTCTTCTCTTTGAACTCCCTTACTCTACTAAACCCTAGAAAGGGGGATTGGTTTGCCCAGAGTCACTAAGAGAAGCTCAGGCAGGATCTGAATCCAGTGCTCTGTCTCTTAGACTCATGGTTTTTTTTTCTGCTTCAAACACTCTTCCTCCCTAGGGAGCTGCCTGAGGGCATAATGGTTAAGAGCATTTATGTAACTTAGAAGAATCCGAAAATTAAAGTTGAGAAATTGGAAGGAGTAGGAAAGTCGATCCCCCTTTCCCCCTCACATGTCTCCAGCAGAGGTATCACACTCAGAAAGTCACAGAAATTCATTCCCAGCTATTTCCTAGGCTATGTATAAGACTACCCTATCTCTATTGATGGGAATAAAACCCACAATAACAAACATGTATATGTCATTTCTCGTACATTATCTCATTTGTACCTCATGACAAACCTCTGACATTGGTACCGTAGCCGTTGTTATCCCTGTTTCACAGATGAGGAAACTGAGACCCAGAGAGGTCTATAGTCATAGAGCTAGGAAATACCCGAGGCAGGGTATAAGTCCAAGGTTTCTTGACCCCCAAGTTCAGTAGTCTGTCCTGTAAATCATTATTTCTCAGAGATATGAGTCATAATGTTTGCCTCCCAGGAGCCTGTAGCGAAGATGTTGCTGCTATAAAGAAGAAAAAGCCCATTCTATTTATGTTGTTCAGAAATTACATAAAGGTAAGTGGTTTTAGAAACATTTGTTACCATTCAGTCATTTCAATCACATCTGACTCTTCATGTCCCCATTTCAGGTTTTCTTGGCAAGTGGTTTGCCATTGCCTTCCCCAACTCAATTGACAGATGAGGAAACTGAGGCAAACCGGGTGAAGTGACTTACCCAAGGTCACACAGCTAGTAAGTATCTGAGGCCAGATTTGAACTCAAGGCTTCCTGACTCCAGACATGGCTCTTATCCACTGTGCCACCTAGCTGCCCCTTAGAAATCCTGCCATGTGGGAAAATGGGGATTCCTCCCTCATCCGGCATTAAAAATGGCAAAAAAAAAAATGGAAGTGATGGTGGGCTTGGACAGGGTCTTTAAGGTGGGTTTCATCCATGGCTCTAAACCATCATCTTTGACCTCATCAGAACCAATTAGTAGTTTTTCTTTTCACCTGAGGAAAAACAGGTAGGATTAATCAGTTCTAGGAGTATGGAAGGGTGTGTTACTGAAGGTGTAAGTGGGAGAGGAGTCTGTCCTGTCCTCCCCACTA